>NC_084999.1:2819971-2862858 GCF_963854185.1 Sardina pilchardus | reverse complement strand
GAGAGAGAGAGAGAGAGAGAGGGAGAGGGGGGAGGGAGGGAGAGAGAGAGAGAGAGAGAGATTGATTAAGATGTAGAACTGAAAGAGGGGGGGGGGGGGGGGTCATGTTATTGTGAATTACAAAATTAGGCTCCAGTCGCCCGTTAATACGGAGATGATTAAACTCCACTGATGCCTGGCCTGGCCTCCATCTGTTTGATGTGCAAAAGCATTCATGACAACATGCTGCCGACGGCTGCTGCAATAAATTAACTTGGACTCCAGTTTATGATGACAAAAGGGAAAAAGGGACTCTGAGTTTTACAGATCCTTTCTTACAAAGATATGGTTTTTTTTACGTTGCACATTTGAATGAGAAGCAGAAAGACGTATAAGAAGGAAAGAGTGAGAGAGGGAAAGTCAGAGCAAGGACTTTAAAGTGTAAAAATGTCTGGCATGTAGGCCAATACCACAGACAATAAAAACCCTAGAGTAGAAGACTAAGGAAAAACAAACAGAGAGAGAGAGAGACGCGAGGAAGAGAGAGGAAGAGAGAGAGAGAGAGAGAGAGAGTGAGAGACACAACTGTGCGTGTGTATGTGTGTGTGTGTGTGTGTGTGAGTATGCTGGGGTGCAAAACAGAGGACAGTGGCCCATTGAACACCCTTAATAGGGACACAGCATCGAGGGGGTCTTGTTGACAGCGTGCTAATCTTATTCGCTAAAGTGAATCAGCACAAGATAGCACAGCCATTTTCACTCTGTGAGTTTGTGTGTATGTGTGTGTGTGTGTCTGTGTGTGTGTGTGCACATGGAAGAGGGTGTGTGTTGAGCTACTCCACAGTGGACAGGAATGTGTCTTTCCCGCACATTCCAGTGATTTAAGGTAAAGTGAGAGGAAACTCAGACAGACACACACACACACACACACACACACACACACACACACACACACACACACACACACAAAATCACATGAAGCGCTTGAGCTGAATGCTGCTTATTTTGGCTGCTCCTGTGCAGGCTGCGGGAGTAAAGTAGATCAATGAGAGGACAGCAGTGGCCTTTCAGCACCTCCGCTTCTCCCGCTCACATCTGGCCTACAGACACACACACACACACACACACACACACACACACACATCCTCAAGTAAGGGCTGCATAGCAAGACATTAGTGCTGTTGCTGAAAGTGGCACTTCACACATGAACATGCCATAATTTCCTCTCGTTTCTCCTGCTCTCCTTCTCCATCCCTCCATCTCTCTCTCTCTCTCTCAGTGCTCATCTTCTTCCCCTCCTCTCTCCTTCCATCTCTCTCTCTCCCTCTCTCTCTGTCTATCTGTGTAAGAGCTCATCTTCTCCTCTCCTTCTCGTCTCCTCCAAGAATCCATCACAGCAGCTGATGGCAACCACATTAGAGCCAGATGAGTGTGTGTGTGTGTGTGTGTGTGTGTGTGTGTGTGTGTGTGTGTGTGTGTGGCAGTGCAGAGGGGGAGCTGTGGGAAGGTGGAGGTGGGGTGACATCACTAATACCTGTTCAGGTGTGCAGAAGATGTGGGCGTCGTCCTGGCAGAACCGTCTGACGCGGGTCAGGCCCCCTAGCGCCCCCGAGTGTTCATTACGGTGCAGCGCGCCGAAGTCAGCCCAGCGCAGAGGCAGCTCCCGCCACGAGCGACCCCGCTGCTCGAACATCAGGCTGCAGACACACACACACTCACACACACACACACACACACACACACACACACACACACACACACACACACACACACACACACACACACACACACACACACACACACACACACACACACACACACACACACACACACACACACAGTGACCGCATGAAAACCAATTACATCATCTCTGTGAACAGGCCCTCTGCTCCAAGATCAGGGGCATGTTCAATCTCAACGTTTTGCATCGGTTTCTCTCTCTGTTTGACACGCTATGCAACACCATGTACACAACACCTGCTCTAAGAGTACATATACTTATACTTATTAGAAAGAACGACCTAACAACGCCTTAGCCGTTGGATTCTACAGTATAAGCCACGGCCTCTCAGGGCTAATTTCCTAAACCTACTTCTACTTATTAGAAAGGCAGAGCTCACAATGTATTGAAGTCATTTACAGCAGAAGGATAAGACGGGCAGAATGGAGAGGTGAGAAGAACATGAAAACATAATGTGACATTGATTTCATCACACACACACACACACACACTGAAAACACACTTTGACATTGATTTCATCTGGCTCTAAGTCTCTTGGAAAAGAAAGAAGGGGCTTTTCTGCTGTGCTGTGGTTTTCAACACACCACTGTTTATGTTGAAATGAGTGTTTTGCTATGTTTTATCAGGGCTGAACACCACCAAAGCAGCAGGCACGCGCACACACACACACACACACACACACACACACACACACACACACACACACACACACACACACACACACACACACACACACACACACACACACACACACACACACACACACACACACACACACACACACACACACACACACACACACACACACACACACACACACACACACACACACACACACACACACACACACACACACACACACACACACACACACACAGCAGCCCTGGGACTGGCACCAATGAACAGACATTACTTCTAACCAGGTCTTCCCTACCCAGTATACCCTAAAACACACGGACACTGGTGCTCCAACTAAAACAATCAATTCATCATGGAGCTGGGTGACTCCATGATACATCAGACAGAATCCAGGAAAATGGTTGCCGCACCGTCTCAGATTTTCTTAGCAGTTTGTCTACAAAAAAAGTATTTTGATCAATTTCAATGTCTTCAAACGTATTCAATTATCCTAAACGTCTCAACTTCAAAGCAATGTTTGGGCGTTAACATTTTTGTAGGATGGAAGACAAACATGTCAACACTTAACCATTAAAAGTGTGTAGTGTATGCTCACTGATAAGATAAGATAAGACTTTAATACATTCCACACCTGGGAAATGTACAAGTCACTCACAACAGCCAAATAGCGCAATGAATAAAAAGTAAAAGAAAATTGTATACAGTATGTCTAGCATACAGGCACACCTAAAAAATCACTCAGTGATAGCAACATGCCATAGGGGCATAGATGTATAGTATACATTGTATACGCCTTTAAAAGAGCATCACTAATGTCGTTTTTTTGTACCCACTTGGCAACAATCATTTGTCTGCAAATACACTACTTTACTAATGTTGTGCCAACAGTTGAGCTCTATTGCCACAACAGTAATAAAAATATTGCATTTAATGAAAAGAAATGATTAATACCACATGGGTACAAAAAGGTTTATGACCCTCAATGTCACTCTTTTGCAATTTGTTCCACATCTAGGGCCATAAGGAAAATCAATGAGAGTGCTATACAAAGTTGAAGTAAGCCATACCAAGAATACGTTTTTCTTCCAATCTACAAAGTTTGGGCTGGCAATGAAAAACACTCTACAAGATATTAATCCCTGTGTTAGCTCTCGCTAGCGACCGTACACAACCCACTTCTGTAGTTATTATCATTCAGCAATGCTTCAAATATGCGTGTGTTCAAAACAAGCTCAACTTTGCTTCTTGCTTCAGCTGTAAGCCTTCAGTTCTTTATCTTCAGATCTGTGGTTGCTGAGCAGGATTGTCTGACAGCTTTTGATTGCATCAAATTGCACAATAACCTAGTGTCAAGAACAATCGTGTTGTAGCTGCAACTGAACTATGGCAGAGCGATAGGATTTGGACACGAGGCTCAATATCCTGCTGAATTCAGCTCCAGTTCCCTCTCCACATGCACAGCACAGGATGGCAGCTTGGCGGCTTTGTTGTCATTCTTTGTGGCTCTATCCGAATGACACTGTCATTGTTTTGTCAGCCGATGCATACAGAATTGAGAATTGAGTTTCAAATTTGTCAGGTAAAATCCATTCTTTCTGGACAACGGGCTGGCAAGAAAAAAACTCTTAGTGGAAAACCCAGCTTTAGGAAGCCTGCCAATGCTGAGGTAATTTATTCACCAGTATCTCACTCAGTGAGTCCTGCAAAACACAGCCATCGTAAATTGATGTGAAGAGACTCAAATGCTGACACTGAAAGACAAATACACACTTTGAATAGGAGTGTGTGAGAATGTCTACTTTAAAGAGCCCACACATGTACTTCCTGACAGCCAGTCTCCAGGAGAAAGCGCTTCATTTGTGGCAGGCACAGTGAGGCCTTTATTCTCTACGCTTTCAGACGTGCACACACACACACACACACACACACACACACACACACACACACACACACACACACACACACGGACACGGTGGTGCTTTCTAGTCCACTTGAACTCCATGTGCGTGCAGTCGCTGCCGGTTTGTGGCGGAACTGAAGATACATCAGACGTCCACTAAGAGCCCAGCGTAGCAGCCCAGGATAACGACATTTACATCAAGTAAAGTGTGACACTGGCCTGAATGGAAATATTGAGCTTTTGAAAGTGACTGAATCAGTGGGCGGGTGAGAGCTGCCCCATCTCCAGAGGGCACTTCATGTTCGTATTCCAATTCTGTTTAGAGAACCCGCAAATGTGTTTACGACTTCTTGCCAACGAAACAGAGAGAGAGAGAGAGCAAAAAAGAGATTCTGTTTGGATGGTGCAATGCTGCCACGGACTCATCAAGTGATCTACTCATAACGTGTGAGAGGAATGTTGATTAAAATGGGGGAGTTTTGCCTCTTGGGATCCTCGGAATTTTATTCTGCAATCCTTGAGCTGAGAATACAGTCGCTAAGAATACAGTCAGCCGTTTCCACCATTTCATTTCAGTTGAACTGGTTGTTATTTAAAGTCACCAGATTGGTGTGGGCCCACTGGCTTTGCTGTGGGGGGGGCGGTCATGCTTGGACAAACAGAGCAGACACCTGTAAACAAGTCTGTGTGTCGCATGTCAAAGAGATTAAACATCGCAGGACAGGAAGTCAACAGGAAGTGATCCGTCTCACCAGTGGGCGGGGCAGTTCATGGGCTTGAGCGCGTAGGTGTGCGGCTCGCACGTCACGGTGAACATGTTCTCACTGTAGTGCTCCCAGTGGCCAGAGCGTTCCCATAGCGACGTGTTGAAGAGGGTGGGCGTCACCACCTCACTGAAGCCCCGCCTCCGATACTCACTCTGACAGAGAAGGAGAACGGATGATGTATTATTATGGGATGGCAACACTTGAATGGAGAGAGAGAGAGAGAGACGGATGATGTATTACTCTGGGACGCTAACACTTGAATAGTCATTACATTAAGGAAACTCAGAGAGAGAGAGAGAGAGAGAGAGAGAGAGAGAGAGAGAGCAGTAAGGAGGGAGGAGTGTGAAAGAGAGAGTTAGTGAGGAAGTGAGTAAGTGGGAGGCAGGAAGGCGGGAAGGAAGGATGCAGGACGAGTGTAAATAAGGGGGGATGAGGAAAGAGGAGTTTAAGAAGAGAAACATAAACACGTGAGAAGGGGAGAGGTCACACTGTGTAGTCTCTGTGTGTGTGTGTGTGTGTGTGTGTGTGTGTGTGTGTGTGTGTGTGTGTGTGTGTGTCTCCGTACCTTGAAAGAGTTGGCTTGAGTGTGTAATGTGTATGTGCGTGTGTGGCCCTTAGTTACTTAGTTAATGAGAATGCGTGTGTATATATGATATTGGGTGCGCGCATGTGTGTGTGTGTGTGTACCTTGATGAAGTCGGTGAGTGAGTTATAGATGTGTGTTCCTTTAGGCAGGAAGAAACAGCTGCCAGGACTGACGTCATTAAAGAAGAAGAGTTCCTGATCCTGAAACACACACACACACACGATGGAATGAGGAGGATGGAAATAGCTTAAAGCGTGTGTGTGTGTGTGTGTGTGATCGTCCTGATAAGCTGTGATGAATTCACAAACCCTGACTATAGAACATGGCACATCACCGTTTATCAACTTTACAGAGACAGAAGAGCATGGCTAGTGTGTGTGTGTGTGTGCGTGTGCGTGTGTGTGTGTGTGTGCGTGTGTGTGTGTGTGTGTGTGTGTGTGTGTGTGCGTGTGTGTGTGTGTGTGTCGCTGACCATCCCATTATTTGTGTCACAAGAGAACTCCTGTAGGGAATGGTCTAGGCAAGCTTGGTGAACTCTTGGGGCCAGACTGCACAGGACCGTTTACTGGCATTGGGCTGCTAGAGCTGCAGGATGACGTCTGGCTCTGCACTGAGAGGCAATCACACTCACAATCATCAGCTGACCACACATTAGCCATTCCATTGTATGCTGGCCACATATCAAACGGCTCACGGTTTTATGACTCTGATAATGGCTCTTCTTAATAGCCAGGACCTGATTACTAATTGCAGTCACTCTGTGTAGCAGGCCTACTAGCCCGCGGTCCACTGCAGTCACTCTGTGTAGCAGGCCTAACCCGCGGTCCACTGCAGCTCCCAGTCACTTGGCCAGAGCAGGCCAGCACGAGAGCAGAGAGGAGCGGAACAAACAGATCTGCGTGCCAAGACGAGGATGTGATGACAGAACGAGCTGAAGCCAACAGCTGGTGTTTGAACACATCAGCCATGGTGGGACTGCCCTGCAGAAGCACCTAAAGGATCCATCTGCCTGCACAAGTGTTGAGGTTCTGATGTACAGTAGGGGCCCTTCCTTCCTAAAGGTCTACAGGTTCTGATGTACAGTAGGGGCCCTTCCTTCCTAAAGGTCTACAGGTTCTGATGTAGGGGCCCTTCCTTCCTAAAGGTCTACAGGTACGAGAGGGAGGACCAGGACCATGCCAAGCAGCAGCTCCTTTTCTGCTGGCGGTGCCGGTCTGAATCCCACAAGCTCAGACTCGGGACGCTATAAGGCTAAAAGAGCTGATCGAACTGAGCAGACTTGTGCTTCTTTCCACTTGTGTTGTTCTGCATACGCATGTTTGTGGAAACACACGAGTGGCCTAGAACTGCGTGGCGAGTTCTGAAGGGGAGATCTTTCTGACGCAGTAATGGTCTCTCTACACTGGACAGGTGAGTGATGAGGGGTCCACCTTTCCGATGCGCCGATGGTCTCTCTTGCGAGCCTCTTCCTGCTCCTTCTCCCACGCGTCCATCTCGTGTTGCCCTGGAAACGCCACGCCCATCACTCGCACCACCCCACAGGAGTCATCTGCCCCCGTTAGAGTTACTGGGGACACCTGAGGACAGAGGGATAGAGAGAGAGACAGAGAGAGAGAGAGAGAGAGAGAGAGAGAGAGAGAGAGAGTGTGTGTGTGTGTGTGTGTGTGTGTGTAGAAAGCCAGAGAAAGACACAGAGAACAAGAGAGAGAAGAGAAGCAGGTCATCAATAACAATCAAAGAACTTCAGAGAGACTTCCCAGCTGGAGCCATGTTGGTAAGGTCATGGATGAGACTGAATGGCAACCAAAGAGAGGAGGAAAGGACCGAGCCAAGAAATGGAGAGAACAAGAGGCAGAGAGAGAGAGAGAGAGAGAGAGAACTATTAAAACAATTAAAATGTTACAATTC
Organism: Sardina pilchardus; assembly: GCF_963854185.1. NCBI lineage: Eukaryota > Metazoa > Chordata > Actinopteri > Clupeiformes > Clupeidae > Sardina > Sardina pilchardus. The sequence goes on along the minus strand of NC_084999.1, from coordinate 2,855,338 downwards.
ATTCTGATCAAAGAGAGAAGTAGAAAAGCCAACAGACTAGAGGAATTCAGCTGGAAAGCCAAGAGAGAGCAGGACAAGGACCAAACCACAGTCTCCAACACACACACACACACACAGACAGGACCAGAGACATCAAGGCAGCACAGAAAACTGTCTCCAACACACACACATACACACACACACACACACACACACACACACACACACACACACACACACACACACACACACACACACACACACACACACACACACACACACACACACACACACACACACACACACACACACACACACACACACACACACTACCAAAGAGACCAAGGAAACACAGAAAACACACACACAACAAGACAGAAATGGAGACACCACAGAACAAGGGAGAACACACACACACACACACACACACACACACACACGCACACCGAGGCTGGGGCAACACAGGGCCAGCACACACAGGACAAGACAGAGATGGAGGACAACAGGAAAGACAGGAGACGGGGGGGGGGGGGGGGGGATTTAGAGAGCTGCAGAATGGAACAGACACACACACACACACACACACACACACACACACACACACAGATAGGAGAGAAGAATGTAGGAGGCAAAAAAACACAAAAACACCAACAGAAAGTCACACACACACACACACACACACACACACAGAATGACACACAGGCAGTAGAGTGGAGAATGTGAGAGGCAGACGGAAGGGCAGGGGTGTTGTGTAGCTGTTAAGATAAGAACTAAGCTGGAAGAGCACACACACACACACACACACACACACACATACTTATCTGACCTCTGACCCCAGCACTTTCCATCTCAATTGCTGTCATGTGTGGGGAGAGTGCAGTAGCCGGAAAAGCAACTCTGTGTGTGTGTGTGCGTGTGTGTGTGTGTGTTTTGTCTGCAAAGCTCTGGGTCACCCCCAGACACATTTAACACCACCACTGATCCATCCACCAGCTAATGTTATGGCTGTCTAATGACTGCTACAAACTCCCTCCCCACAGGGGACCGTCAGAACACACACACACACACACACACACACACACGCACGCCGTGAGGGAAAAGGGAGGGAGAGAGAGCGCGAAAAGATCAGTACGGCTCTCTGTCTCTCTCACACACACGCACATATACACAAACACACATGCACGCGTACACAAACACACACCTGCAGCATCTTGAAGGCTCTGAGGAAGCCTGTGTGGGGAAGAACTGGACCATTACACACTCCAACACTCTCACCACACCTGGGAGGGAGGGGAGGGGGGGGGGGAGAGAGAGAGAGAGAGAGAGAGAGAGAGAGAGAGTAAGAGAGAGAAAAGTGAGCAATAAAATATCGGCAAGTGCTGGAGGAGATTGGATCCCAATGTGTCTGTGACTGTTTACACTAGTGCTGCCACTAATGGCCATTCTCATTTAAAAAATGGATAAATAAATATGTGGCAAATGTTACATTAGGGCGAGGTACACCTATCGGTGTGTGTGTGTGTGTATGTGTATCAAACAGCTTGGCACACACCTGTAGACAGACAGTGAAGGCCCAATGATCTGTTCTTCAGCCAGGCGTAGTCTCAGAGGGCTGTCCTACAACAAAATACAAGTGTGTCAGACGACAAACACAAGCACACATGTGGCACTACACACATACAAGCAACGTCTGAGAGGGTTACCCTTCAATAAACGCAACACACATAAATTAGCATACAGCCCACCCGCCCCTTACTTTGGGTTAAAGTTCAAAGGTCAAGGGTTACGGGGTCATGCTGACCTGAAAGAGCTCCTTCAACTCCTCAGCGCTCAGCTCCAGAGTGGTGACGGGGAGCTTCAGAGATGCCACCTCCTTACAGGCCGCCTCCACCTCCCCCAGAGACAGGGAACTAGAGGAGAGGAGGAGGAGGAGGAGGAGGAGAGGAATAGAGAGGGGGAGGAGAGGTAGAGGAGAGAGGAGGAGGAGGAGGAGAGGAATATAGAGGGGGAGGAGAGGTAGAGGAGGAAGAGGAGAAAGGAGGAGGAGAGGAGGAGAGTAGAGGAGAAAAGGTGAGAAAGAGCAAATGCAGAAAAGAGAGGAGAAACAAAAAGATAGAGAGAGAGAAGATAGATACAGAGTGATAATACGGAGAGACAGAAAGACAGAGGGGGAGAGATGTGGTGTGGTGAGGGTGGATAAACATTAACATAACAGCTGCATCAGCAAACATCAGCATGCTCATCCATCAGCACCAATCAGATAACATCTCATAGACACACACCAACAACACACACACACACACACACACACACTATCTGACTGCTTCTACTCTGCATGACAGGACACACACTCTCCAACCCATCTCCTATTTACGAGCGGTTAGTCCCAAATCTGATAAATCCCCCCCACACACTGATTCCAGTTCAGACTGGCCTCTCGCTCCTGAGCTCATCCTTGGCTGCCATTTGCAGGAGGTCACGAGAGGAGTGACTTCACTCTGAGGCTACAGCCCAGCCGAGTGTGGCGGGCAGGGAATGGTGCATGTCTGACTAAGCAGAGAGGAGTGTGTGTGTGTGTGTGTGTGTGTGTGTGTTTGAGTAATAGGCTTTAGACTTCAGCGCTGACCTCACAGCATCATCTCTGAGGTCATGTTGCCGTGGTCTGGCCTGGCCTTGTGCTGGAGCATGAGAGCGCTGTGGTGGTGACCGCTGCTGTGTGAGTGTCACCATGACCACGGAGCATTCTAGAACCACGCAGAGATGACCAGCGCAGCCACTCGTCTGACCAGTCTTGCCTGCTTTTCATTATGGCTACGCTTGTCAGACTGAATTTTGCAAGAAAATATGAGTAAATAAAAAACAAAATGTACCCGCAGAGACACAGATTGGATTAGACTCTGCTTACACAGTGCAGAATTCTTATGAGTGAGTGTGTGTGTGTGTGTGTGTGTGTGTGTGTGTGGTTACCTGTTGTCCAGATGGTAGTCACAGTAGAGGCCTGTGTCTGACACTCCTTCTCGGCACACCTGAGCAGCAAAGTGAGCTTCCATCACCCGTCCCAAAACACATGCCCCTGTCTGCCAAACTACCTAGTCAGCAGAACACACACAAGTGGCACACACACACACACACACACACACACACACACACACACACAGTATGGGACTTGGATCAAAGCAATGCCTGCTTAGTTATTTCCGCAATCATTACACTGAGTAAACATAAGAAAAGTTACAGATGATCAAATTGCATTGTTTAGCAGCAGCTCTTTTAGTGCGTATTATCATGTGTGAGTGTGTGTCGGTGAGTGGTGTATCTGTATGTGTGTGTGTCTAAAGCGAGTCTGTATTAGTATTATCATGTGTGAGTGTGTGTCGGTGAGTGATGTATCTGTATGTGTGTGTGTGTGTGTGTCTAAAGCGAGTCTGTATTAGTATTATCATGTGTGAGTGTGTGTGTGTGAGTGGTGTATCTGTATATGTCTGTCTCTAGCAAGCCTGCATCCATGTTGCTTTGTGTGTATTATCATGTGTGAGTGTGTGCCTGTGAGCGGTGTACATGTATGAGTCTGTATTGGTGTCCATGTTGCTTCGTGCAGTAACACCATACCTGTCTCCCCTCAACTGTGTCACAGCCCAGGAGGTGCAGTTCACAATCCTCCTCCAGAGGGCGCTGTATTGCCCAGAGCTGGCCATTCACCTTGGCCACTACGGCATCCTTCACACTGAGGCCAAAAGAACAAAACAGTGTCTCAGTAAAGCATACAAATGGATTGAGTCACACAAACAGACACACACACAAACACACACACATCCTAAGTGTTAAACGAGTATAGGTGCACACAACAGTTGAAATGTTCCACAGTCATCTGCGCACACAGTGCAGAGAGAAAGTAACACATTTCATTTTTAGTCTGTTTTAGGAGAGCTTCCTACTTCATTTTTAGTCTGTATTAGGAGACCTTCCTACTTCATTTTAAAGTTAATTTCTGAAAAATCATTGTGAATCACATAAGCCTATAACCAGATTAGGGGAGGATCAAGGCACATACTACTGTGGGGAAAAGTTGTGATTGAGGTGCGGTAAATATAGCATGGCCTCTGTCATGAGGAGGGAACCTGAAGTAACCACCAACTGGTCTGCAATGTCCAGCATTCCTTGGGCAGATCAAGATGACCTCCAGAATGTTAATTGCTTTACTACACTCACTGCTGGCGACGCAATCACTGATCGATTCAGTGGATACACTGACCACACAACTGTTTTCTATTATGAAGCATACAAATCGACTGTAGAAATTAGAGACGGACTGATTAGAGCAATGTGATGGCCGTCGTTCCACTTGCCGTATGCGTTGCCCATTCACTATTCTATTCTATTTCTCCAGTGGGCAGCCATAAATCACTGATGCGTGGTCAGCCGTGTGTACAGGCCTTTACCAAGTATTCTGTTAGTGCCTCAGCATTCTGGTTCCAGTTCCTTACCAAGGACTCTTTAATTACCAAACATTCTGTTACTGTTAGTGACTAAACATTCTGTTAGTTACTGAGCATTCTGTTAGTGTTAGTTACCAAGCATCCCATTGATTACCAAGAATTCTGTTAGCTACTGAGCATTCTGTTACTGTTAGTTTCCAAACATTCTATTGATTACCAAGCATTCTGTTAGCTACTGAGCATTCTGTTACTGTTAGTTTCCAAACATTCTATTGATTACCAAGCATTCTGTTAGCTACTGAGCATTCTATTGATAACCAAGCATTCTGTTAGTCACTGAGCATTCTCTTAGTTACCCAGCATTGTGCTAGTTTATTACCGAGCTTTCTGGGCCAGCAGCAGTGGGGTCGTGACCCCTGCGGTAGCCTTCAGTGCTCGGCCATCGGCTAACTGCACCGTCAGGCGGCGCTCTGCCACCGGCTCTGCTGTGGGCCGCTTCTGCAGCAGCCGCTCAAAGGTCCGCACGCGCTCCGACACACACGCAGAGGGCTGCAACTGGGGGGGGCAAAGGTGAAGAGGTCAAAGGTTAGAGGGGCCAATGATGAGGGCCACAGGTCACATGACTGACTCCCCTGGAGTTCATTTCCAGGGGAGGTGACAATAACTAGGATACGGGAGTAAGACTCCAAACACACATTTAGAGGCCCCTCTGTTCTCCCAAAAGCACGATCAGGGGCAGGGCTTCATGTACCCACACTGGTGGTAGTGTTCTGAAGCACATCACACACAGCAACCACCACCACTCTGCTGACTGAAAGTGTGTCCCCCCCCCCACTCTCTCTCTCACACACACACACACACTCATGACATTAAAGCCATTGGTACCTTGATGTGAAACACGGGAATTTAATACCTACATCCCCGAGTACCTCCGATCTTTCCTACATATGTGCTGTCTGAAGGCCTAGTCTAGAATAAGGCACTATTCTTCAGACAGCATGGCGTCGACGGAGCCAGCAGGATAATATGGAGATGTTTGGTGAGGACATGGTGCCTGGGTGTCTTGGAATGTGCTTGTTCATATGCTAAATGCTCCTAGCCGCACACACAGGGCCCAGTGCTGGGAGTAGCCCTAGCCCCAGAGCAATCATGGCACAGCACTAGCTCTCACCGCTTAACAGCTAACTCCTCACTTTGCCAAAACAAAAGCAAATTAAAGACAGATTTTCATGTCTGTTTTCTTCGCCGTGAAGTAACTTTTCCTCATTGTGCAAGAGGCCAACTGTGCAACAGGGTGTGTGACTGTCCTCTCTGTCACGGAGCCTCTGGGAGCTACACTTGGGCTCAATACACCCAGAGAGTATCAGCTGAGCATGACCTCTTCATATGCCACTTGCATCTACTACACTGATAGGCCTATAGACTAATACATCCCCATCTACTGCACTGATAGGCCTATAGACTACTATACATCCCCATCTACTGCACTGATAGGCCTATAGACTACTATACATCCCCATCTACTGCACTGATAGGCCTATAGACTACTATACATCCCCATCTACTGCGCTGATAGGCCTATAGACTACTATACATCCCCATCGCCACGCCTATGAAGTTACACGTATTAAGAAATTAACAAGACTTTCATTCATTCATTCATTCATATGCAATAAGTTTCTGTCTCAAGAACAAGAAGTATGATCATGCCAATGATGACACTGAAAACTGAATGATAAGTTAACTTTTCTTATGCAATAAGTGCAGTAAGATATTATATGACATGCTCAACCCAATCTATCATAACCTGCCAACAAATGTAAGGAGAATGTTTAGTAAACTATTCAATGACAGCTTTTGAATTACTGTGAGCTGTCAAAAACAAGGGCGGGCCGTCTCGGGCGTCGGAGCCAAGGCTATCCATTTCACGGAGAACAACACCCCCACGTGTTAGGAACAGGAACACAAACACACGAGTCCTCGCGTCGATTCAGCAATGCTAGCCCAGACAACCATAATCAGTCATACCATAGATCCTCAGTAATACTGCCGAAAGAAATCGTATCGTCTCTAACTGTGCAACACACCTGACTGTAGCTTCTCCGAGTCCTTAGCGCTGATCGCAATGTGCTCGGACACAAGGGCCAACGCAGAAACGTCGCCAATAACATCTTCTTCAAAACATATAATCACAAGATTTCATAATTTTACATTCAGTGTCATTCACACTCGCTGAAGGCCGCCATGATACCGGAACTATACAAGGGGGAGGGTGCAACATTGAACCCGTCGACGGAACCAATAGAAAGAAGCTGCGTAATGACACAAAATGGGTGAACGTACCGGACGGAGAAGTATCGTGCCGATGTGTACAGCATGAGGATAGGCTTCAGTAAAGCACAACATACACTTCGCTGATAAATTCGGCCTTTCTTATAACTACAATTTACGCTGGGAGTTTGTGTTTCTTTAAAGCATACTCCAGCTAATTTCAGGCGACCACAAACAGACGAAAACTCAAACAACAGGCTGCCAAACCCATTCACCACAGAAAGGCGTAGTTGTCGCCCAAATCTAACCATAGCAACATGGTCATGCCGTTTCGAGGCTCTGGCTTCGCAGCGATTGGCCATGTCATTGCAGACGGGTAAAAACAGCAGCGGAGCAGTACGCGCTACAGACGCAGTACAATCGGACGCTCGACAGCATGCCAGTCTATTCAGCAATCTCCCCAGTCGTGGCTACTATTATGAAGATCCGAGGAGTTGGGGTTTTAAAGTTCGGTTTCAGATGTAATTGTGTTTTAAATTGGTGCGACGAACTTTGAAATTGCAGACGATTTGTTGGACTTTTATCAGACACCATCAGAACGGTACATGCTTGTGTGACGCACTTTCTGCCGCAACTTGTGTGCTCGCACAGATTTGCCCATGCTTTCTGTTATTGTAATAGTTTAGAGTGCTGAAGACTCTGGCGTTTGAATATTTCATAACGCACTAGTCGTAACATTAGTCCTATCAGAACGTAGCCCACCAGTAGGCTTACCTAAATATAATTTAAGATGCTAAGGTGTTTCAAGTTACTAAATAAAAAATAAATAAGCTGTCTTTCGTTTAAGAATAAGTTAAATGCAATATTAAAAAGAGCAGCACATTGAATAATTTAATAAACTTGACTCTGCTCTATCATCCCCCCCAAACTCCGTCCACACCAACGGCACACAGTATTCATGTAAAAAAGACGGACCTATATTCTTAGAACGGCAATGATCTCGAAAAGAAAATGTGCAATTGTGCAACCCAGTGGTTTCCAATAGATGTTCATATATGTTTCAGTTAAATTGAAATACATCTATGTATGTTTAGTTGAGAGGCCAGACATTAGGAATAACCTGCAGCTGTAGGACACGCATCAGGCATCATTCTGAGGGATGCTGGTAAGAGAGGGGGCACGCAAGTTAGCCTACTTCGGGCGTTATCGGTCCGGGTTCGACCGCTACAAAAATACCCTGGTCTATGCACCCATAAAACTATAGGCCTGCGAGTCAATGATTTTAGAAATACCGTGACGCAAAGTTACTCTAGACATTAGATATTTTTAAGTGTCTTAAAAACAGTCACGGTCAGTATCAGCACGAATTGAACTGTCTGCCTAAGTAAAGGAAGGAAAGGTATCAAAGAGCAGCACGAGAAGAGGGCCTTTCTAATTCAGGATCAAAATGACATTGGAGCAAAATAAAAACGTGTCTTATAACTTATTTCCAGATAACTTTGTGCATATCTAACAAAACAAAAACAAAAAAAATGGCATTGGTTTCCCTGTAATGTTGGTGCATGTTGTGTTCTTTTCCTTCAAAACAAACAAGGTGTAGGCCTAAATATTACACTTCAGAAAAATGTCAGGTGCTTGTCGTGCAGTGTTCGTCCCACAAGAGGGGAGCTATGTGGTTGTCCTAAATGTGTCAGTCTGTGAGTGATAAATGCAAGAAGGACTTTCCTCTGATAGAGATCAGCTCAGATAGTCCATTCACTTACTATACAATCCACTTAAGAGAATTCATGATACCACACACACAAAAAGAGACACCATTCACATTTGTCTGGTGTTGAAAATTTCCGCATTGCAAGTCAAATAGCTCCATCTAACTATGTGCAGTACATGCATGAGTACAGTATTATTTACACAAGATTAAGGTGATGCCCACACCCATCAGGCCAGCACAGTCCACTGAAGTGTGTACACACACACACACACACACACACGCACATACACACACACACACACACGCATGCACGCATGCGCACGCACACACACACACACACACACACACACACACACACACACACACACACACACACACACACACACACACACACACACACACACAGGTGAACAACATGGAAGCATGTACACGGTGTGCAGAAGTATCCTATTCCAGTGGGTTATTCTGTGTCTTTACTCAGGCTGGTGAAGACAAATGAGGCAAATAATAAAAATAATAGTAATAACAATATAATAATAATAAAAAAAACAAGTCACGAAAGAAAAACAACAAAAATAAGCACACACACACACACTCGCTAAGCAACACTATGCATGAGTCTGGTCATATTATGTTATCAGTTGCATGATCACCGCTGATGTCTTCATGTCAATAGGTTCACATCAGTAAGAGAAATGAGACACAAGGTAAGAGCATCAGAAGCATTTGACCGAGTTGAGCAGGCAGATAAAGAGATTCCCAATCCTCTCTCTGAGACGCTGGCAGCATTTATACAGAGCAGTTCAGGCTTACACCACAGCAATCACAGTTGAGAGGTTGCTCAGGAAAATAAAATAAGACATGATAAATGTGGAACATTTCAGAGAGCAAAACTGGAGAGGAAAAACAAAATGAAAAAGAAATGTGAAATCTTGAACATTTCCCCAAGAGAGATAGACACCCTGCACCTGCGGCTGCACACATTACAACCTTTTCTTTCATTACGTTCTCATTTCCAACTTGCCAGTTTATTTGTGTCAGGACTGGTAAACGGCGCTGTGAAGACAGCAGTTGCTACTAACTCCATGTGTAATACTATATGGACTAGTTCAGGGAGGCTCGCTGACTAATGTAAAGACTAAGGTCACACCTCCAGCCTCTCCTGTCTCAGATAATAGTGTGCATCACAAATAAACGCTGGGTGCACATGATCTTAACCTAAGGCATAGAACAATAATATTAATACAACCACGTCGTCACATGTCAGTCATAGTGATGCAAACAAGAAAAATACATCAGATGGGAAAAGTGGAAACACACACAGTTTGTTTATCTTCTCATTGTACATGTTGGTACAGGAAACAGACTGAGCAAAGGCGGCCAAGAGTGGAAGAGTTCTAGCAGGAAGTAGAAAGCCTTCGTATTTACAAGTATCATACAATCACTCAGGAGAGAAGGGACCGCCAGTTAGCCAGCATGGAAAAGACACTCAAACGGAGTGGAACACTTACAAGTCATTAGAATCACAGTGTGAAGACCAAAGTGATTCTGCATCACCTCCCTCCTGCCTGTCTCTTTCACCCACTCGCTCATAAACACACACACACACACACACACACAGTCACACACTCACTCATACACACACATAATTGAATGGAAGTCTGAAGTGAATAACCACCTTTTGCTTAGCTTTTATTCAACCTCTCTAGGCAGAGAGCATCTTCTCTTCCGTGCAGTTCACCCTGCAAGCGTGCGCTCCCTGGGCTGCCTCTCTGAGGGAGGGGTACCACGGAGGAGCCTGTGGGATGGGGGGGGACACGGAGACACACTTCATTACCTCAACTACCTCAACACCTTACACACCTGGCTGCTGTGTGTGTGTGTGTGCTGCGTGGGGCAGGCTGGTCTAACTGTGTGAGCTGATCTTCTCTCGCTTAGTGAGCTGTAGCTTTAACGGGGGGGGGGTGCTTGTGTGTAACACTGGTTCAGTAGCGCGGGGGCATGAAGGGTCGTTTGGGGGGGAACGCGGCTCCCTGGTTGCCGGCGAAGGCGGGGCGCTTGCCCCCCGTGAACAGGGGCTTCCTGTCGAAGGGAGGGGTGCGGAGCAGGAAGGGGGCCTGGCCTCGGAGACCGGGTCTCTGGGGGGGCGTGGGGAGGGGGGGCCGCAGGGGGAGCGCCAGGGAGGGGAGGCGCAGCAGGGAGGCGGGGGAGGTGGGGCGGCGCTGGTTGTTGCGTGGCTGGGGGGCCGGGCTGGTGGGGGTGCGGGGGCTCTGGGCAGGGGGGGGCAGGCGGCTGGGCAGCAGGGGGGGCGGGTCAGCGGGGGAGGAGGGGGTGGAGGAGGGGGAGGGGGAGGGGGTGCTGCTGGTGGGGGGGGGGCTGGGGCCGGGGCCCTCCTTCACGTGGCCCAGCAGAGGGGGGGGGACACCGGGGGTGCCGGGGCGGTGCAGGGGGGGGGTGTGGCGCGGGGCGAAGTGCTCTTTGACCGTGCCGGGACGGGGGAGGGCGGGGGGGTCTCCGAGCAGGGAGGACATGAGGGGGCGGGGGCCCAGGGGGGTGCTGGGGGACTTGCCTACTCTGTCCCGGTTCTGTGGGGGACCACCGGGGCCCCCCCCACCACCACCACCACCACCACCACCTCCTCCTCCTCCGCGCTCTGCACCTTCCGAGCGCGTGGGGTTGGAGGGGGGGTTGGGCAGGACCCGGTCGATGGGCACCAGCACGCCGCCAACCATCACGGCCGACGTGGTGCCCAGGAAGTCCCTCGGGGGCGGGGGCAGCTGCGGGATGGGGGGAGGGGGGCGCTGGGGGATGGGGGGGAGCGAGGGCGGGAAGAACAGGGGGTTGGAGGGGTGGGGGGGCATTTGGGGCGGCTGGTGCTGGTGCTGGTGCTGGTGTTGATGTTGGTGTTGGTGTTGGTGTTGGTGCTGGTGCTGGGGGGGCAGGCCGTGGGGGTGTGAGTGTGCGTGTGTCTGCGGGTGTGTGTGTGAGTGTGAGTGTGTGTGGCCGCGCTGGTGGGGGTCTTGGGCGCCGTAGGGCGGCTGGTATGGCCCCGGGGGCATGTGGCCGTGCGGCGGGGGGGGTGGCGGGGGCATGTGCAGCCCTGAGGGGGCACCGCTGCTGTTGGCAGCGCCACGCTCACGCTGCTCGCCCGCCTCCTCCTCCATGAAGGCCTGCTCCTCGTACCAGCTCTCGGCTCCGCGCCCGCCGCTGCCACCGCCGCCGCCCCCTCTGCGCACGCCGCGCCCGATCACGCGGATGCTCTCCACCGTCTGGATGCGCCGGAACCCGCCGTCCAGGGCCTGGATGGGCGCGCCCTCGCCACAGCTGGACGACACCACGGTCTCGATGCGGTGGTACTGCGGCCCTTTGCCCTTGCCGCCTCCTCCTCCTCCTCCTCCTCCGCCACCACTAGAGGGCGCCAGCCCGGAGTCCTTGCCCCCCCTCTTGCCCTTCTCCTCCTCCTCCCCCCCCCGGCCCTCCTCCGAGCTGCCGCTGGCCTTGCGGCTCAGCTTGGCCTTCTGCTCCGCCGCCGGAGCCTTCCTCTTCATCATCATCATCGTCATCGTGGCGGCCGCCTCGTCCTCCTTGTGGCGGCCCGAGGCCTTGGCGCTCTTCTTGGCGCTGGCGCTGGCGTTGGCGTTGGCGAGGGGCAAGGCCTGTTGGGCGCGCAGGGCGCTGGGCCGGTAGTCTCCGTCTTTGGGCCGCGTTTGCGCCGCGTCGCTCAGCAGCTCTCGGGGGCTGATGACGGCGTCCCACAGGTCACTGCGGTAGGCGGTGGGGGAGAGGCCTTGGTGCGATGACGTCACAGGGGGCGGGGGCTTCTCGGCGGGCCCCGGCGAGTCCATCATCTCGTCCTGCGTGGGCGTGGCGGCCGCCTCGTCTCGTACCGGCGTGCCGTCGGCGTTGTCGCCCACCAGGAGGGGGCTGCTGCTGGCGTCGCCATCGTCCAGCCCCAGGCCGCCGAAGGCCGGGTTGCCCTGCAGGAAGGTGTGGATCTTAGAGTCCAGGCTGGGCATAGCGGCCGCCGCGGCACTAGCAGCAGCAGCAGCAGCAGCAGCGGCCTTCTCCGCTCTCTCTCTCTCCCTCTCCCTCTGCCTCTCTCTCTCCCTCTCTCTCTCCTTCTCCCTCTGCCTCTCTGCCTCCCTCTCCTTCTCCCTCTCTTTCTCTCGCTCCCTCTCCCTGACCTTCTCCCACTCGCGCATGCGCTCTCTCTCCAGGTCGCGCTTGGTGCTGTTGCTGGGCGCCGGCTTGGCCTTGGAGGCGGTCGCCGTGGTGCCCGTTGCCGAGGTGACGGTGGACGAGGAGGAGAGCTGGGGAGTGGAGGTGGTGGCACTGCTGGTGCTCCCAGACGAGGGGCCAGATACACCATGCAGCAGCGAAGACAGTCCTGAGAGAGAGAGAGAGAGAGAGAGAGAGAGAGAGGGAGGGAGAGGGAGAGGGAGAGGGAGAGGGAGAGGGAGAGGGAGAGGGAGAGGGAGAGGGAGAGGGAGAGGGAGAGGGAGAGGGAGAGGGAGAGGGAGAGAGAGGGAGAGGGAGAGGGAGAGGGAGAGGGAGAGGGAGAGGGAGAGGGGGAAATAGAGAGAGATACAGGGCGAGATGAGAGAAAGACAGATGAGAGGATGGAACAGAGGGATGGGTAAGAATAGAAGTAAAAAGACAAGAAGAGTGAAGAGAGGGGAAGGGATTGAATATGATAAAAACAGCATAAGCAAAAGGCTTAATACAACAGTACAACCCCAAACAGGTGAATGCATCGGCACTGCATCTGTTTCAGCATGCCACCACATTCAAAAAATCATTTCAACTCACTACTTTTCAAACATGACTAACGTGCTAGCACATTCAAATATGAATATGCATTAACTACATTTTCAGAATGACTAACAAGCGACCATGTAAAACTATCTTTCTGTCAGTACAGACTGATTTCTATGTATGCCTTCAGTTGTACGAAGCACACACAACTATAAGAATCGGCTAAAACATAAGCCAACTCTGGAGATGATTTGAGTCGGCCCACATCCGGCCCCGATGCGGGCGAGCTCCGGCGCAGGTCTGTTGTCTGCTCTCACCCTGCAAGCCGGGGCCGTGGGCCTGAGTTTTACTGAGCACGCTCAGTATGCCCTCGGGGGTGATGTCCACGCGAGACAGGATGCTGGCCAGCGGATTCGCTGCAGGAGGGGTGCTGGGGGCGGGGACTGGAGTCTTGGAGGCCGTTGATTGGCTGGAGGGGGTGGTGGGTGTGGTTGGAGAGGGGCGGGTGGCTGGGCTCACTCCTGGGAATAAGAAGGGGGGGGGGGGGGGGGGGGGAGGGCATGTTATTAAAACGTCCTGCCGCTCACAAATGAAAACATTACATTTACAAGTTATTCATATCTTACATATCTCAATTATATGACAAGGGCCATTCCCCCAAAGCAATTCTTTTTGAACAACAATGTTGATCAAATTAAACCATCTATCATTTCTAACTAACCCTTTTGAAGTTAATCATTTTTAACTAACATGTTTGAAGCTGGCTCCTCTATTTATCAGTGTTATCTGGAGCCAGACTATCACTGCAAATGGTTTTGTGGAGACAGAGTGTCTGAAATGGTAGTTTGTGAGAACAGAGTGCCCTAAAGTAGCCGTGTATGAGGGCGCTGTGTTGGGTCGCCGCGACTAGTCATGACTGGAGATGAGCTGTGTGTGTGTGTGTGTGTGTGTGTGTGTGTGTGTTCACCTGATCCTAAAGTAGCCGTGTATGAGGGCGCTGTGTTGGGTCGCCGCGACTAGTCATGACTGGAGATGAGCTGTGTGTGTGTGTGTGTGTGTGTGTGTGTGTGTGTTCACCTGATCCTAAAGTAGCCGTGTATGAGGGCGCTGTGTTGGGTCGCCGCTGATCTTGCCCAGGTGTGTGTGTGTGTGTGTGTGTGTGTGTTCACCTGATCCTAAAGTAGCCGTGTATGAGGGCGCTGTGTTGGGTCGCCGCGACTAGTCATGACTGGAGATGAGCTGTGTGTGTGTGTGTGTGTGTGTGTGTGTGTGTGTGTGTTCACCTGATCCTAAAGTAGCCGTGTATGAGGGCGCTGTGTTGGGTCGCCGCCACTAGTCATGACTGGAGATGAGCTGTGTGTGTGTGTGTGTGTGTGTGTGTGTGTGTGTGTGTGTGTGTGTTCACCTGATCCTAAAGTAGCCGTGTATGAGGGCGCTGTGTTGGGTCGCCGCCACTAGTCATGACTGGAGATGAGCTGTGTGTGTGTGTGTGTGTGTGTGTGTGTGTGTTCACCTGATCCTAAAGTAGCCGTGTATGAGGGCGCTGTGTTGGATCGCCGCGACTAGTCATGACTGGAGATGAGCTGTGTGTGTGTGTGTGTGTGTGTGTGTGTGTGTGTGTGTGTGTTCACCTGATCCTAAAGTAGCCGTGTATGAGGGCGCTGTGTTGGGTCGCCGCGACTAGTCATGACTGGAGATGAGCTGTGTGTGTGTGTGTGTGTGTGTGTGTGTGTGTGTGTGTGTGTGTGTGTTCACCTGATCCTAAAGTAGCCGTGTATGAGGGCGCTGTGTTGGGTCGCCGCGACTAGTCATGACTGGAGATGAGCTGTGTGTGTGTGTGTGTGTGTGTGTGTGTGTGTGTGTGTGTTCACCTGATCCTAAAGTAGCCGTGTATGAGGGCGCTGTGTTGGGTCGCCGCGACTAGTCATGACTGGAGATGAGCTGTGTGTGTGTGTGTGTGTGTGTGTGTGTGTGTGTGTGTGTTCACCTGATCCTAAAGTAGCAGTGTATGAGGGCGCTGTGTTGGGTCGCCGCGACTAGTCATGACTGGAGATGAGCTGTGTGTGTGTGTGTGTGTGTGTGTGTGTGTGTGTTCACCTGATCCTAAAGTAGCCGTGTATGAGGGCGCTGTGTTGGGTCGCCGCAACTAGTCATGACTGGAGATGAGCTGTGTGTGTGTGTGTGTGTGTGTGTGTGTGTGTGTTCACCTGATCCTAAAGTAGCCGTGTATGAGGGCGCTGTGTTGGGTCGCCGCGACTAGTCATGACTGGAGATGAGCTGTGTGTGTGTGTGTGTGTGTGTGTGTGTGTGTGTTCACCTGATCCTAAAGTAGCCGTGTATGAGGGCGCTGTGTTGGGTCGCCGCGACTAGTCATGACTGGAGATGAGCTGTGTGTGTGTGTGTGTGTGTGTGTGTGTGTGTGTGTTCACCTGATCCTAAAGTAGCCGTGTATGAGGGCGCTGTGTTGGGTCGCCGCGACTAGTCATGACTGGAGATGAGCTGTGTGTGTGTGTGTGTGTGTGTGTGTGTGTGTTCACCTGATCCTAAAGTAGCCGTGTATGAGGGCGCTGTGTTGGGTCGCCGCGACTAGTCATGACTGGAGATGAGCTGCTTGAGGGGGCGTGGTGCTCAACATAAGGTGTTGCCATGGACACTGTGCCTGAAAGGAGTGTGTGTGTGTGTGGGGTGTGTGTAGGTGCATCTCACCTGAGCCCTTCATGGCGCTGTGTGTGTGTGTGTGTGTGTGTGTGTGTGTGTGTGTGTGTGTGCTCACCTGATCCCTTCATGGCGCTGGTGAGGCTACTCAGTATGGAGCTGATCTTGCCCAGGTGTGTGTGTGTGTGTGTGTGTGTGTGTGTGTGTGTGTGTGTGTGTGTGTGTGTGTGTGTGTGTGTGTTCACCTGATCCCTTCATGGCGCTGGTGAGGCTACTCAGGATGGAGCTGATCTTGCCCAGGTGTGTGTGTGTGTGTGTGTGTGTGTGTGTGTGTGTGTGTGTGTGTGTGTATGTGTTCACCTGATCCCTTCATGGCGCTGGTGAGGCTACTCAGGATGGAGCTGATCTTGCCCAGGTCCACGTTGGCCAGGTTCATCTGCAGGGGGGAGGGGCCGGGGGAGGGGCCGGGCGCGGCCGTGGGGGTGGTCGGCGTGGCGGCGGTGGACGACGACGGAGGCGTCTGATTGGCCGAGCGCTCCACGGGTGTCTTGATGGGATTGGTTACCGTGGCTGCAGAGGGTCTGGACATCGCTGGAGGACCAGCTGTGGTCGCCTTGGAGACTGCTGAGGTGGATGCTTTCTCCCTCATGTCCTCAACTGGGAAGGGAGACGCAATGGAAAACGAATATGACACAAAACACAAAACAACAATCTTCTCAACAGCAGGCAAAATTCAGAGAAAATACAATACTTCCTTTTTTGATGGAATTTCAGTTTCACAAGTAAACAACTCACATGCATACATAAATGCACACTCATTCTCTCTCACACACACACACACACACACACACACACACACACATATAAATACCCACTCATTCTCTCTCTCTCTCTCACACACACACACACACACACACACAGACACAGACACATAAATGCACTCATTCTCTCTCTCTCTCCAACACACACACACACACACACACACACTCATTCTCTCTCTCTCTCTCTCTAACACACACACACACACACACACACACACACACACACACACACACACACACACACACACACACCCCCACCTATGAAGCCTGAGCTGTGTGGCTCCTCCTCCTCAGACAGGTCCATGTCCTCCACGTCTCTGTTGTCCGACTGCAGCTCCTTGACCCTGCCGTCCAGCTGCTGGTGGTGGTGGCCCCCCCTGGCGCCCCCCAGGCCGTGGAAGGGAGACTCGGAGCCCGTGGGTGAGGGGGCGTCCTCTGAGGGGGAGGGGATGGGCGAGTCCTCCGGATCTGGCAGCGTGCTCCGCAGAGCGTCCAGCTTCCGCTTCAGATTGGACACGCGGTTGGCAAACGTCTTATAGGCCTGCGCAGACGGGGGGGGGGGGGGGGCGGGACTTAATCAGTCACAGCTCGTCAATCATACACATCTGCTCAGCTAATAGGAATAGGTGAGGCAGCCTTCACGTTTTACAAAATGGCTGGAGTAGACATTTTAGCATCACTATTACAAAGTCAGTTTAACCTTAAGTTCAAATGAACACCATTGTCATCACTGTTGATGTTAAGGTAATGTCCACACCACATGGGTAAATGGACATGAACCATCCAGAGCATACGTACATTGGCGACGATCTTGACCTCCTTGTACTGCATCTCATAGAAGATGTCTGCATTACTCAGAGCCTCCAGCAGGGGGGGTGCTGTCTGCATCTGTCCCTCCAGGAAGGTCACAAACTCCTGCAGCTTGGTGCTGCCCTCCTCAAAGTCACTGGAGAACTTCTTCCCTCCGGCTTTATCTGTCAGGCAGGCAGGTAGACGACTTAACAACACACGGGGCAGAGCCAAGACCCTTCAGTCTCACAATTCAAAAACATATCTTTCTGTGCATGGTCATGTCAAGAACCTCACATATCCACCCAAAACACATACTTCACATGAAGAAAAAAAAAACAGCTGCAGAAACACAGACCCAAACTACAGCACACACACACATACATACATGCAGGTGGAAAGACACACACACACACACACACACACACACACACACACACACACACACACACACACACACACACACACACACACACACACCTTTGAGCCTCTTGAGGGCTTCTGCACTGTTGAGGTTGCAGACATCCACTCTGAGGGCAGCCAGCTGCTTCTGCCTGAGGTCAGCCTCCTCCAGAGTACGCTGGTGACTGACCAGCTGATCAATGAACGTCTGAGGCTGAGGAGGGAGGGAGAGCCGGAGAGAGAGAGAGAGAGAGGAGGAGGAGAGAGAGGGAGTGAGGTAAGAGAGGGGAAGGGGGCATGAGTACATGAATGGACTGTATGCAACTGTATCACGTAATCTGTATGTGACTGTATTCTGTGCTTTCTGTCCAAACTTGAGTGAATATCTGCCACTTACTGCAAATTCTGCAACCACCTTTGACTTGAGCGCAGTTTTGGGATTGACTGGTGGTGCTGGAAAAAGAGCAACAGTTAGCCTTCACTGAAACACAGGCAAAATAAATAGGCCACTACTGAGGCCCAATTAACTACCAAAGAAGATATGACTTGAGTATTCAGCATCTATCACTATTACAATGAGAGGGATGGAGAGAGAGAGAGAGAGAAAGCAAGCCAGTGTAGGGTGTGTTTGGGGGGGAAGTAAGAGGGATGGAGAGAAAGAGCGCCAGTATTGTGTGTGTGTGTGTGTGTGTGTGTGTTTTGGGGGGGCAGTGAGAGGGATGGAGAGACCTGGAGGTGGCGGCTGCTCCTTCTTGACGAGGTTGGTTTTCAGCTCCGTGACAAATTCCTCCGAGTAAACATTACGCTCCTGCCAGATGGTGAAGATCCTCTCCACAGACTTATGCACTTTTGGATCCCTGCAACACACACACACACACACACACACACACACACACGCATCCATGCACATGCGCATACACACATATTTCAGTTAACTTCATTTCTCATTTTTCTTGTGAAATCTGTCTTGCAAGACCAGGCAAGCTGACATTTCTACACTACATTACATTATACATCCAGTCACTTAATGTACACACACACACACACACTGAAGATGGCGAGCATGTGTGAGCGCGCTCCAGGTGAGCTCACCTGACGAGCAGGGCAGCGTCCGGGAGGACGTCGGCGAAGCTGGTGCGGAACACGATGGCGTTCTTCCTCTTGCAGTTCTGAATGACGTCATTGGCCACGTAGAACAGGTTCAGCCTGTGGCTGGCATCCGCTGGAGAGGAAGAGGAAGAGGAGGAGGAAGAGGAGGAGGATGAGGATGAGGCAGAGGGTAAAGATGCAGGCAGGAATCTATCACCTCAAGCCCCAAGTCAGTTAGCACTCACAACAACAACTGGCAATTAACTCAATAGTTAGTCATTTCCTGTGTATTAGCCACATTGTGTAGAAGCCGCAGGGCAGTGTGCTTTATGCAAGTTAAAAGAAACAAAACCATATTAATATTTATAAACCCTATTACCATATTAACTGCCCCCGTGTATTAGCCTCATAGCTGAAGAAATTTAGCAAAATCAATGTATTAGCGGCGGCTAATAGTCGGGAATCAAATTACGGTAACAACAATCAGTAAATTTTGCAGCCCTTTTCTGTTCCTCCAACTACTGGTGAGATCCTTTACACGCAGTCAGAGGAGAGAGCAGCTCTGCAGTCAGAGGAGAGAGTAGCTCTGCAGACTTGTGTGCAGTCAGAGGAGAGAGCAGCTCTGCAGACTTGTGTGCAGACAGAGGAGAGAGCAGCTCTGCAGACTTGTGTGCAGTCAGAGGAGAGAGCAGCTCTGCAGTCAGAGGAGAGAGCAGCTCTGCAGACTTGTGTGCAGTCAGAGGAGAGAGCAGCTCTGCAGACTTGTGTGCAGTCAGAGGAGAGAGCAGCTCTGCAGACTTGTGTGCAGTCAGAGGAGAGAGCAGCTCTGCAGACTTGTGTGCAGACAGAGGAGAGAGCAGCTCTGCAGACTTGTGTGCAGTCAGAGGAGAGAGCAGCTCTGCAGTCAGAGGAGAGAGCAGCTCTGCAGACTTGTGTGCAGTCAGAGGAGAGAGCAGCTCTGCAGACTTGTGTGCAGTCAGAGGAGAGAGCAGCTCTGCAGTCAGAGGAGAGAGCAGCTCTGCAGACTTGTGTGCAGTCAGAGGAGAGAGCAGCTCTGCAGACTTGTGTGCAGTCAGAGGAGAGAGCAGCTCTGCAGTCAGAGGAGAGAGCAGCTCTGCAGACTTGTGTGCAGTCAGAGGAGAGAGCAGCTCTGCAGTCAGAGGAGAGAGCAGCTCTGCAGACAGAGGAGAGAGCAGCTCTGCAGACTTGTCAACACAACCCACTCAGGGTACTTTTTGCACTGCAACATGAAAATAGCAAAGATATCCATAGCTTATGGGCCATTCCACGTCAATTCAATCAGGGACCAGACACTTGGGTCTTAAAAAACTCTGAAGAAATGTACCAAGTGTACCCACTACCCAGGAGACACGCTGTAGAATTACTGTTTTGTAAGATCAATACTTTCCAAGTTACAGTCAATTTTACTGTGGAGGGGGGTGTTAATTTTGTTGGACCTCTTTTTTTCACAAGTCCAAGAACTAGACCATTAGATCTGGATGATCCTGCGTGGTCATGGCTGTCCCTCACAGTTACAGCACAAGTTTTTGGAGTTCTATTTAGGCCTTCAGGAGACATATTTGTACTCAACATAGACTCTTGATATTTGTCTCCTTATTGAGGTAAGCAGAAAGACTCTCAAACAGAAAATACATTCCTTCAGGGTCTGACCAGCAGAACACAAAAGTCGGAAAAATAATTTTGGATCTCAATTTCAAAGCACTGTAACACTTTGTGGGAATGTACAAAGAAAAAATATTTTTTTTTCTTTATTCTCCATGATCCCTTCTTTTTAAAATCACAAATTTGACTTGTCTTATGAGAATCTTCCATTTTCATTTTCCACACTACATATGGACATCAATGCTGCTACACAAAACATTTTGATCTCAATGGTGCAATTTGCTGGGTGTTCAGGGTGGAAATAAAAATGGAAACATAGAATAATCCCCCCCCGCCCCCGCCTTTTTTTTCTTTTTTTCCGTTTGAGAGTCTTTCTACTTATCTCAATAAGGAGAGAACAAATCCAGAGCCTATGGTGAGTAAAACTCTAATGACATTTTGTGCAACTTTGAGGGACAGCTATAACCATGCAGGATGATCCAGACCCAAAGGTTTAGTTCTTGAGCTATGGGCTTGTGAAAAAAAGCCTATAAAACTGGCTGTAATTTAGAAAGCATTGATCTTATATGAAAGTAATTTTGTAATCTTTTAGTGTGTCTCCTGGGTAACATTGGCACACCTGGACATTTTTTAAGACTTTTTTGAGACCTACAATAGGTGCGCGGGGCCTGGTTGAACTGACGTGGAATGACCCATATAATTCTGCACTGGTACTTATGACCTGACGTGGAATGACCCATATAATTTTGCACTGGTACTTATGCACACACAGAAGCCCCATTAAGACGAGACTACGCCAAGGGACCATAGAATGTGGGCTAATTCAGCGATTACTGGGGAACGCCGCCCGCCATAAAGATTAATGCTAACAGACAGAAATGTTCTAAGCATATGAAACTACACTTCACTCACATCAATGACTCCTTAAACTCTTCACACATTACCAGCAGTGCGTGATATCAATGTGCCAGGTAGCGGTGCTTTGCAAAGATGAGAATATAGTTCTGTGCTTTAAGCTGAACATTGTTGCTCATAGCGTTGAAACAACACAGAAAGAACTGTTTCCAGGATCTGAATCACAATGAAGCGCTAATTAAATTATCATTACATTTTCAAATTTCAATCATTTTAAACAAATATACTACTATAACATGTGTGTCTGCTCAAAGGAATGGTGTTCATTCACTTTGGATAAATGAACAAGCAGATTGCAAGTGACAAAACGGTAATATTTGCCAAGTTCATATTACATTCGATTAAGCAACAAAGTCCATATAAGTCCCCAATTCCACAACTAATGTATCATTAAAACCAAATCGAATTTCCCACTGGTGATTACGACTTAAGCATTCATGCGCTCGGAATTCGGAGTTCCAATATTTCTGACAGCACTTGCAGGCCACATTAGTACCATGAACGCATACAAACAGGCCAGCTGTGCACAAGAGAGGACAGCAGAAACATCACGATCTGCACAACAGACTTCCTGCACTGCACAACTCACAACACTGCGCAGAATTTGGCTTCCACAATCAAGGCATTTTGCTGACGCTTTTCCCCACAACTACTTACAAATCATATCCTAAGGTCTGGAATATCATTCATCACATAAAACATGCTAACCAGGAAGAGCAGCAGTGCTAACAGGACCTGGCCCCTAACCCTTTACCTACAGAGGGAACCACCACTGCACTGCACTGACCACATGCACAGGTCAAAGGGCACACTACCAAACAGGCCTGAAGAGAAGAGAAGAGAAGAACAGTCTGAAGGAAGAATGCTGAAGAAAACACAGAGCTGTAGCAGCATATTTCTCAACACTGATAGGCTCTTAAAATACAGTTTGGGTTTAAATGTTGGGCAGCCGTGGCCTACTGGGCTTGTAACAGGAGGGTTGCCGGTTCGATCCCCGACCAGTCCACGGCTGAAGTGCCCTTGAGCAAGGCACCTAACCCCTCACTGCTCCCCGAGCGCCGCTGGTTGGGCAGGCAGCTCACTGCTCTGGGTTAGTGTGTGATTTACCTCACTGTGTGTTCACTGTGTGCTGTGTGTGTTCACTAATTCGGTTAAATTGGGTTAAATGCAGAGAACGAATTTCCCTCACGGGATCAAAAAAGGATTTATACTTATACTTACACTTAAAGAAAAGATACTGATTGATGCTCTGCAACCAGATGACATACTTCTGTGCTCATGTTCATTGGCTGAGTTCATGACTGAGTTTTATCTACAGCTACATTTTGAATCCCATTCACATAACCAAGAGTGTGTCCAAACACAGTCAGACACACACATCTTTACCAAACAGAGCACTCCAAGAGTCATCTTAAGTGGCCATGTCCCAGACATTTACAACACAATTGTTTGTGTGCAGGAGATGCTGAAGGACTTGGAGCAGAAGGAGAGAACAGAACTCATCCTGTTAAAGTTACAGCCTCGTACCTATGGCAAAACTACAGCCATGGCCATTTCCTTTTCCTTTCCTTTACCAACCCCACACCCACTTGTGTCATATTGCTTAATTAGACCTGAAGCCTGCACGTCAATGGGAACAGTATTAAACACACATTAGACAACATTAGAGACAGCACTCTGGCATAGCCCCCCTTCTTTGATAGCAACACCAGAACTTTCCCCGTTAAGCACCAATCCCTGCACCAAGGGCAGGTCAAGGTCAGCTCCACTGCAGCATCAGCTGGTACAACACAGAACAGCGCACAGGTCTGAATCATTTCATATTGATTTTTATTTTGACTCACATTTTACACGATTGTCATATTGACTTACATTTATCTTAACTGTCTAATTGAGTGCCTGTCACTTTAAAATAACGTGAGAGTAATTAGGCCTGGTTATTCGGCTAGTGTAAAATAATGCAATATGAGGAAACAAGCCCATGTTTTCTATGTAATGTATGTAGTTTAAATAAATGTTCTAAAACCAAACAAGTGGAAGAACACTATTCATTAGTAGCCTAGTTATTGGGTGCTACACAAACTGAAGTCGGAGACCAAGACGAAATGTTTTGCAATTTAAAAACGGGGTTACTCGGGAGTGGCTTCTTGTACAAATGAATGCTTCTCATGTAGCCTAAATTCACGTTGATTTTCTCGCGAACCCTTGATTACAATACCGTCGGAAAGCTAAGACGTGCAGTCTGCAAGTGACACGCATCAGTGACTCGTAGGCTATACCAGAGACACTGTACTTCGTGAGCAATCCGACAGAGATGAGTGCATGCATTTAGCGATTTTTGCCCGTCGCATATAATTTCTCTGAGGGACAGGGGTTATCTCTGGGGAGTGGAAAGGCTAATCAGTTTGTTCTTTAATGGTTAGACTAGGCCTACATCAGCACCAAGTTTGACAGCTAGAGTAGCGTTCCGGAAGGAGCAACGGTGGTTTACTTAGAATTCGGGAGTACGTCACACTAGCGGTGGCATAAAGGCTATTGTTCGTGTGCAGGAGATGCTGAAGGACTTGGAGCAGAAGGAGAGAACAGAACTCATCCTGTTAAAGTTACAGCCTCGTACCTATGGCAAAACTACAGCCATGGCCATTTCCTTTTCCTTTCCTTTACCAACCCCACACCCACTTGTGTCATATTGCTTAATTAGACCTGAAGCCTGCACGTCAATGGGAACAGTATTAAACACACATTAGACAACATTAGAGACAGCACTCTGGCATAGCCCCCCTTCTTTGATAGCAACACCAGAACTTTCCCCGTTAAGCACCAATCCCTGCACCAAGGGCAGGTCAAGGTCAGCTCCACTGCAGCATCAGCTGGTACAACACAGAACAGCGCACAGGTCTGAATCAACACAGCAGTCCTATCCACCCAGGCAATAACCGCTAGCCTCCAGACATGCCAGTCATCCACCCTGAAACCAGCTGCACCAAACAAGGTTCTAAAGAACTTGCCATGGGCATATTTCACACAGATTCAAATCTTTAAAATAGATCTCATTTATGAACTACAATATATGAATACAATAACACAGAATTCAAGGACAGAATTGTGATTTGCATTGGGCAAAACAGGTTCAGAACACACGGATTAGACCTTCACAGTGCAGCTAAGCGCAACATTCTTGGGCCTGTATTTGGCCTGTACTTGGGCCTTTCACCAGCCGATCAAGAAGCAGACTGTAACCCCCCCCCCCCCCCCCAAACAAGGTGCTCTCAAATGCCTGAAATGCAAACTTTCCACAGGCCCTCACAGTATCAAAAACCAGACAACTCTAAGATGTTTAAAACTTAACTACAACCACTTAGTAGTAGTACAGGGGTGAGAATTGCCACACAAGTGACAAGACAATGTTTTCCAAATGTTTGTGTTTGGGCCACGATACAATATCCTTGAGATTCTTAATGTGGGTGTGAACACTACCCATGGGGAGTAAATGTCACAGACCTTTCAGCAGAAAAATGCAACAGCCTGAATTACAGTTGCACTCAACAAATCTGACATGTTTGTCCAACAGAAACGGAAAGTTATCATTTGAAATTTCAACAACCTTTAGCAGACAACTCAAGTACATAAGAAAGAGCAGACATCGGAAACAGCACTGTGCAATCCCATTGAGTTACCCTCTGCATTTAAACACAGCCGTCACACTCACAGCCATCAGCCATTTATGCAGCTATGATGACCAGAGAACTTGCCCCATGCTACATCTTCCCAGAATGCACCTGAGGCCCTGGATGACATTGTGGGAAACAACAGAGTTCAAAACCCACATCTACGAAGGTGTGCCTAAACCTATTCCACTTCAGAGATCAGCCAAAACAAAAACCAACGTTGACTTCTGCCTAAAGGACATTATGCCATGTAAATGTCTATGCACTGCATACCCCATTAGATCAAAAGATCCTGTAATTGAATCTCATTATCCTTCAGAAGCGTTCCCACACACCCTGAGCCAGAGGTACACACACGCTAAGCAGCCTGTTTAAAGTGCCTCGCACTAGCACTGGCCCAGAGGCCCTGTACAGCTCCTACAGGTCGCAGTGCAAGCCTGCGCATTAACCTGCATTCACATAGCAGGAGATTCGCTCATCGCCAATCACTTGTTGCCTAAAACAGTATGTTTCTTATTAAATGTGATGAGGATATGATGAACATGTGTAATAAGTCCCATTTCATCATTTACTTGTTGTCATAGAGTGTCATTTTACCTCAGCCTACAATGATTAGCAGAACAGATCATAAGCTACAGTCTTTCATGGTAGGGTGTACGGTATAGTAATATAGTATAGTAGTAAGACAACAGAATAACCTTCATAACAACATTCACAGGGAGCACACATTGGGAAATGGATACAAAGGGTTATGCTGGCATCCCACCAAGGCCAAGTGCAGCTAACACACTTCTCCAGCACTCCTACCAGTGTGTGTGCATTTACACCAGCGTCAATTGGAGAGTAAGTATGAGTCCACTTCAGCATTTATCAACAATGTTATCAGGCGAAGATGCCCAGTGGGCCCTAAAAGCTAAAACTAAGTGTAATAAATCACATTATTGTAAGATGTAACGAATAGCAATAACATTGCACCGTGGCCCACATTTCATGATAACACTGCATTGCCGTCGCTATGGCAACTTTCACCCCTTCTATTCCAGCCAATAAGCATTAGGAGTGTGATGGAGAGGCATCCAATTTGATTGGCTGTTGAGTTGATTCTTTTACACTAACTATTTCTCTGCCTTAACGGTGCGGTCACACGCTTGTGTCCGCCAAGGTATGCCTCATTTTGTGACATTTCCATAAACGCGAACTGATTGGTTTGTCAGTGTTCGAACATTTGCATACACTAAACTTCATTGGCTGGCGCTTGCGCGATCCGTCAAAAGTTGAACATTTCTCAACTTTTTAACGGAGGCAACGCATTCCAGGCAACGCATCGGACCCACAATTCAGTGCGGCATCAAGTCAAGTCCAGCCAATGTAAAGTGAATGGGAAAACAACGGACGAACGTTGGCGGACGCAAGCGTGTGACCGCACTGTAAGACCCCTGAGGTAACATGAGGCCAGCAGGCAGGTGACGCTGGACCTTCCACTGACCCCTGGCCCCTTCTCCCAGCAAGCACTGTAACTCAAGTCCGCACGCTATCAAATCTCTCCAACGCCATTCTGTCACACTTGTGCTTCATGTGGGAGAGTGAGTGGAAAATCGGATCTTGTTCAGTGACACAACAACATTAGACACATACTGTAGCTACACGAGAGTGTGAGAGGACCGCTGGTCAAAGCTACAACTGTGAGGAGCAAGACTGGGGATGCAATACTAGGCCTCCTTTCAGGCCCGTACGAAACACAGCCTAATAACAAATAAAAAAGCAAAAGTGTTATTTTCACATATCAGTTCACCGGAGAAAGGACTTGGCTGACTGAAGAAGCAGCAGTGAATGCAATCATTAGCGACATAATAACATTGAGGACCTTAGTTTATGAGCTGACACAGTCTGCAAGTGACTCAGTCACAGTTCCCAATGAGGTCAGTCTGACAAACTCAAATAAAACTGTGCACTCATCTCATTACTCCAACCAATGGCAAAACTCATGTCAGCTCCACCCACCCCACCCCACCCCCACCCCCACCCCCACCCCCACGCCACAATATGCAAGGCACTACATCGTTTTTCTTGCATCTACATTTTAGGAGGGACATATTTGAAAGCGTGCGCCGCCACAGGCATAATCACTCATTGGGGGAAAAATGATACATTGTTCTTGAGAATCAATACAATGTCACAAAACATGAGACACCTAGTAACAAATGTAACAGATCTTGATGCTCCATTGTACGTGCAGTAGTGTGTCTGCACCAAGGCGCAAAGGCAGAGATGCTTGTACAGCCTATAAACTGTTTTCAGTCATGACAGAGCAGGTGCCCCATACCTTGGCAACCACTGGCTGTTATAATAGAGGCACAATCACATGACATGTTGTGTTTGTAAGGAATGTCAGGAACGCATTTATCAACACTGAATCCAATTACCATAAGCCTACTTAATTATTCATCTAAGCATACTTTCAAAAGCTTTCTCAAACACTACAAAGCGAGTGCCAAAAGACTCCTGGTGCCATCATGTATACATTAGGGGTGGGAATTGGCAAAAAAATTAAGATTCGATACTATTGCGATATTTGGGCCACAATTCGATAATATTGCGATTCTTAACATATTGCGATACACTAAGTATTGCAATTCGATTTTGCGATATATTGCTATTCATTTCTCTCATATTATTCTAAGTCATTACAAAAAATTAGGAAAATAACACTGTTCAACTCCCTTTGCAATGGCATGGTGCATGTTAAGGTCCTTACTATTCACTTTTTGTTGAAAACCAAAATACACCCACCTTTTTCGATGTGAAAGTAGTGTAGAGTGTCGTGTATAACAGGTTGTGATTGTGAAGCCATTTTAATTTATTATTGCTGTTGAATGCACAATGAAACACCACAACACGTGCCCCCCTTATAAGCGTAATAAGCTAATTTAATGTCATCAGAGTAAACCCTGAGTAAACTCGACTCAACTTAAAGTAAAATGGATAATTAAATTATATAATTAAGTATTGCGATACTTTGAGCTACAAGTATCGATTTAATTGTGTGCACAAAATATCGCGATACTGAACAGAATCGATTTTTTCCCCCACCACTAGTATACATGCAGACTCAGTCAAAAACATTTCATTCATTTTCATTTCATGGCAGGGTTGCAGAGTATGGATATACAGGCTATACCTCTATATTAACAAATGCTAACAGCATAAAGAAAACACAGTGCAACACACACTTTTGAAGGGCTAGGCCTTTGCCCGGTGAATTTAGAGAATGAATGAAGAAGAACATCATCTTCAGGTTAGGAACGCAATATCGGCTGATATTTGCCTTTTTGACTGGTAACGGCATATCATCAAATATTATGACATTTACCTATGAGAGCTATTTACCTGTTATGTAGCATCGTTTCTGTATTAGCAAAACATTGTGTTACGCATATGCTGACACAAAATGACTGCAATTGGTTCAGTTATTGTGTTAAATCTAAATAATAAATAGGCCCTTTTTTCATGCAACTAACTAGTACAATTACTATTAATAACACATTATCAATAGTGTGTGTGTGTGTGGGGGTCATCTTTTCTGACCAATACTTCGATTATTTGATTTATTATAACATTTTATTCATAAAAGTCAAGCCTCAGGAATATTCCACATTTCTCATCAAGTTGGGCCACTTCTGATCACAGCACTCCTGATTGACAGCTTCACTGTCTTTTACACCAGGAGGATGACATTAATTTAAAAAAACAAAAAAACATGACAGGATTACCCCTAGGGACAGCGTTGCACACTGCACAGTAGGGCACTACTGCACAGTTTACTGCAGCCTTTGTGATAAACTAACTCTGTTAGTTCAAATGGTGATTTCAATTCAAAATCAATTGTGCAGCTCCAGTTTCAGCCCCCAACTTCACAAACGGTGCCCCCCTACTTTAGTCACATCGCCATAGAAATAAGGAGATAACACACTCCACTGTACTAGTTTCAACAACAAGAAAACACTGCAGCCGCAGCGCATGGAAACAAGGCACACAGTCATCCAATTCATACATTCAACAACACATCTAAAACTGCCACCACCACAGCCTTCCTTCATACATTCAACAACACATCTAAAACTGCCACCACCACAGCCT
The DNA here is from genome assembly GCF_963854185.1 of Sardina pilchardus. NCBI lineage: Eukaryota > Metazoa > Chordata > Actinopteri > Clupeiformes > Clupeidae > Sardina > Sardina pilchardus. The sequence continues at coordinate 2,826,087 of NC_084999.1, read as the reverse complement.
TCCTTCATACATTCAACAACACATCTAAAACTGCCACCACCACAGCCTTCCTTCATGCATTCGATAACACATCTAAAACTGCCACCACCACAGCGTTCATTCATACATTCATTCATTCGTTCATTCATTCATTCATTCAAACCCATCTACTAAATCCAAATCACCACTGTTGCTACAGAAAGCTCAATCAGTTTCATATTCATATTAACTTATCAAATGCGGTCACATAAATAAATAGGTCGATAACAGATTGTGTGTGAGCATACCCTGGAGTGGGAACTGCATCTGTGGTCTTTGTGCTGGTAGCAGCATCACCTTCTCTTTACAATTCGAGCCTTAGAAGTCGTGAGTTATTACATGACAAAGTGATGAAGCCGTCAGTTGTTACATTTAGGCAATCAGCTCTGATATGGAGCAATGGGCTATTATTACTACATGAGACTTTATGGGGCTAGAACTGACAACATACAGTGAACTGGGTTCATTGCAATGCATTACCATTAAATAGGCCTAATTCTCAGTCATCAGTACTACCATTATGTAAGGGGTGAACTGCTCTGCTGTACACTCGAATTTGTAAACCACAGACAGTAGTACAAAACTGTAATGTAGTAGCAGATGCTCCATGACGCAAGTACTGTACAACTTTTTTCTTCAGCTATAAGGATAACATAACAATGGAGGTTTGCAACGGTTTACACATCCCGTGTATACCGTGGCACGTTCATATCTTGAATGAACTGCAACTGCACAATATCACTCAGCTCCAGACACCTACACCTGACAGCTGACGGGGGGGACAAGAAACAAGACACTTAATGCCTGTCCCTTTGTAATAGGTCACTCATGCCGTGAGACAGGTTCTAGTTCACAGATGCAAACAGTGATACGATTTGTTGTTAAGTCTTTTCACACTGTATCACTCTCTCAATGACTCAGTCGTTGTTATGAATACAGCCTAACAACCTAAACCTCATTTTCTGCAAGCATGTCAAATGTCAAACAGGCCTAACACAGCGAAATACCAAGTTGGCATGGGCGTCCATTCATTTCTTTTCTAAATGGTGTCTGACGTTTATTTATCCTTTATCGACATTCATATCAACTATTCAATATTTCCTCATGGCTCAGTATATTTACCCCCTTCACTCCGCTGTCACTCTTTGAATGAATTTCCCCATTTCATGAGTCTTTAGATAAGGAGCTCTTTAATAATTAAAATAACCTAAATTCAAGTTAAAGGTAGGGTATGGAATGAGCTTTTTTGGTCATTTTTGCAAAATCACTTGAAATCCTATTCCTAACCCACTTACAGCCATTGAGTTGGAAGTACTGAAATGGAAGTTAAACATGTCAATCATCTGCAGAACGGGCAGGGCTCGAAAAACTCCAGCCAATAGAATTCTAAACCTCATACCATCATTTCACAGCTCATTTGTCAATCTAACGGTCTTCCTCTTCCTCCTCCCCCTCCCCCCCGCACGCGCGACCCGTTCGTGCACATAGCACGAAAGCTGACCGCGAGTCAGTGCTGAAAGTGAAACGAAACTAACTAGGCCTGCTACACGTCCCACAATGTTCCCCTCAAATTATATGTGTCACTTCATTTCTATACATAGTAAGGCAGCGGATACCTACGGAAACTCAATCACCCACGCAATAAATAAGCTATGTAGCAAAAATTACATTTTACCGTGACTCGAAGAGTGTTGTAAACATGAAATCGAAACTTAACCGCTTGGAGCTACAGTGGAATAGGCGAACCAGCGGGCCAGCACTAAACTCGGATATTTCAGAAGATAAACGCCCTGGTAAGAACCAAACCATTCTATTCAAATATACACACCTATGGCTACTGAAAGATGTAAGGTAGCCTATATCAAATGTTATTTTGGTGTATTAAAATGCATCGTTGTTTTAGAATTTCCGAACGAAAGGGCTGGTAGACTAAGGTGCTTTTACCATAATGGCTATAAAATCATCTACCTTGTCTGATTTGTGGAACTATTACCTACAACCCTTTGGAGGTGAATAAAGAATGTAATTGGGGAAGTTGATGTGGGCGATTGTATGGAGACTAGAGCTCATAGTGCTGTAGACGCCAGGCTGGCATTTCATTTAGCCTGGCTCGCTCTCGCGCAAAATTTTCGTTGGTGCATGGAGGGCGGGACTTGAGGTTGTATGTATTCAAAATCTGCCGGCCGTTTTGCGAATTCCGTACCCAACCTTTAAGGTGAGTGTTAGGCAGTGATGCAAACGTTAACTAACATAATGACAACACTGACCTTACTAGTTAGCTGCAAGCTAGCAGCTAACTATGTTGATCAACCTTTGCAGGTTTCCTAGCGCACAGTAAACACAATAAAACACGCTCGATGGGCAATACAATAATTTTGCTACATCAATCTTTTCTAAATGAGAATGCAATCGCTCTGGAATAATCTCAACATTCTGATAAATTCCCAGCTAGATCTCCTACGGGTTAAATGAACGGACGGACAGTAAGCAGCTACATGGACGGCCTGCAGCCACTGAGCGGTATAATCGTCAAAAACTTGCTAAATTCGACAGCAATGTGAGGGTTGTTAAGATAGCACCTAATTTCAAAGTAAATGCATAACACACATATCCTAAGCAAAAGCAAACTAGTTCAATGTTAGCTGTGTAAAACGCAGCGTCACCAGAAATAAACAGCCAACTAACGTTAGCTACCTAGCAGTAGCTGCTACTAAGCGAGCTAAGTTAGCGTCAGTAGCTGTTAGCTTGCAAGCCACTCACATTTTTTGAGCCACTTCATCCAGTAGCGCACGATAAGGCTGTGGTGTTTCTTGTTTTCGATGCACCAGCCGCACAATCCTTGTATTGAATCCATTGTGTTTGAAACTCCTTGAAAGCGACGGTCTAGAGAAGCCTCAAAACCACCGGAGGCACGGCCACCACTGTGGCCACTGCTGGCCGCTCCGGGTCCAGCCGCCATGTTTCCTATACTGTGCCGTTGGTCTGGTAGCTTTGCTCAAACTCCTCTACTTGCTTGCACTCGCAGGGCAAGAGCAAGCGTACACACACTGGAAAGTCTACACGCCCCCTAAAGACAAGCAAGCATACAGCCAAGTAGCAACACATCTCGACATCACGCACAGTGGCCAGGGAAGCGCCGAATGCGTATGTCAAACACAACTCTACACAATATATAAGAAACTAAAAAAAAATATTCCACCCTTACAGTGAGGCAGCAAAATACTGACACACACAACTGTGATACCAGAGGGTTAGCAATCAAGGATCTTTGGCGATGTAAAGAGCAATGCAGTGTTCATTTTGATAAGGGGTAGAGACACTTATCGACTTATCTATTTACGCCCCGCCATTTCCCCCTATAATCTGGGTCCTGCTGTTGACTGGAGGTTTCAGCAAAACTATCTAATGATGAAGAGCGTTAGGAGAGACAGATAGACAGACAGACAGACACACACACACACACACACACACACACACACAAAAAAAAGTAAACCACCTCTCAAGTTTCTTTTTCTTTTTCTTTTTCTTTTTAATGACCCTCTCCACAGTTGTTAGCTAAGGTATATTTACATGTGTACAAGGACCATCAGTAGGTCACAATTGGCATTTGACAAAAAAAAAAGAAAAATGGGGGAGACTAATACTAAAACCAAAAAATAAACAAAGTCAACGTTTTTGATCGGTCTAAAACACTACAAACCATTTGTTTTTGCCAATATTTTGTTTGTTGCCATTTGGAAAGCTACCTCCCATCAAGCACAGTGATGTAACTCTGTGTCTCCCAAACCACACACTGATGGACTTGTCTTAGCCACTGCAATCTTGGTACAAGAGATGGCAAGAGATTTTGCGACTGAGTTTGTGTAGTACACATGAGACAATTCAGCATGACAGAAGAAAAGAAGAGTGGTGTTGGTGTGTCGTTTCAAGAGGAGAGACTTCAACAGGCTACAAGCAAGTACATTTAGCCACACACGGACAGGACAGTTTCCCCTCACACACACACACACACACACTCTAACTGACTCTCACACACACACACACACACGGTAAAAGGATTACTGATTACACACATCCTCAGACAATTTTGTTGAGCAGGTCATACAGCATCACTGACGGAGTACTTGCAGAATTTGGGGGAAATAAAAAAAAAGCTATATTGTCCCAACTGACATTAGCACAGGAAAAAGTAAGCTTGCCATTCCATACATCTGCGTCCACACGTCCACGTCCGTCCACACACACACACACACACACACTCCCCCCTCAGTCTCTGTATCTGCGGGTCAGTCTCTGAGACGCAATGCCAGTCTGCAGCCCCCCGGCCCCCCCCCAGGGCCAAACGTTCTAGCAGTTCCGCACGGTTCCGTTCCCTTAGTCGTCGTTGCCCTCCAGCACACTCTGGCTCAGGGCCAGGTCCCAGTAATGTTCGGTTCCGTGCTTCTTGAAGTGTTCCCGCGCCATGTTCTCCGTGGGGCACTGCTTGAACTTCAGGTCTCCGTAGCTCCGCTCCTTCGCTGTTCCCTGAGGAGAACGTGGGTGATGAGAACACGCGGAACCTTTTCCTCATCAACAGCTCTCAAACTCTCTTACATGGAACAAACTACACACGCCGCTCTCAAACTCTCTTACATGGGACAAACTACACACGCTGCTCTCAAACTCTCTTACATGGGACAAAATACACACGCTGCTCGTTTCTCTTTAATGGGCGAATAAATTAATACCAAGTGGCATACACAAATAAACACAAAACACAAATACGTTTTGTTTACTTAGCTTCTTGTTGTTATCCTTAATGTAAGTCTGTTATCTTGTCATTGTCTATGATGACCAACTGCAGTGACTGACTTACCTCCCAAACCAGGTCGCACTTATTCTTCTTCTTCAGTCCTTCCTCATCTACTAGTCCCTCTACTGTTGAGCGGAAGGGAGAGGAGAATTAGGGACTCTGGAGGAAGCCCACGTGACCACAGGCCAGTAGCAAACATTTGGACTTCCACCAGCATGGTGGTTCACACAACACATTCTACAGTTCTGGTAAACCCGTTTCTATGCATGCATTTACTAGACATGTTCAAAATCACAATGAAGGATGATTTAATGTCGTTTCCTCTAGCAACAGTACTGAGAGGTGCAGCCGTAACTCCTAGCTGCACTGCAGTCTGAACGGTATTTTCTTGCTGTAAAGTAACGGCAAGAAAGTACTATAATATAAATGCAAGCTGTACTTTAAGTACTATAATATACATGCAAGCTGTTGCTCCTGCTGTTGAAGCCCCGTGGTGATACATTTTAAATTCTATTATTACTGTGTTAACACAGCCACACACTTGAGCAGACAAAACTCCAGTGGCATCATTGGCTGGTCAAGTCTGAACTCACCATCTCTCTTGGAGTTGCCCTCGTCCCATTTGATCCTATGGAGCATCAGCCGTTTGAACTTCTTCTGGGACTTTGGACCTGGGGGGGGGTTAAAGGAAGGACATTTTTAAACAGAAACTGATTATCTCAGGACTACCCACCATGACATTCTCTTCGGAGTATGATTCTCTATATTACATTTGTGATTATAGTTTATGTTCACACTAATCCAAATGTGCATAACTTTGCCTATTAAAATGCTTCTGTTGATTTGCATTTGCAAAACTGATAAAAAATTGCCTTTCCCTCTCCTATACCAGCTATTCCGAACAGATCAGTAGCAGCCTTTCTCTCTCTATCTCTCTGTTCCCCACACCCCTCTCCCTCCACCACACTGCTGTATTTTCTCTCTCCCCATCCATCCCTCCATCCTGGCCTCATCCTCCGCTGTGTTCCTCTGTACGTCTTTCCTTCTGTCTTTACATCTTTCTCTCCATCCACCGGTTCCCTACCCTTCCATCCCTCAACCTATCTTTTTAAATTCTTTTTTAACTTAATTTATAAATGAGTGGGAGAGAGAGATGGGATGGGATCAGGATATGGCTGGTGCCCGTGGGCTCTTGGACCCGTACATGGTATGGCCACAGTAGCCTGTTGTGCCACAGCACCCCCACCCCCCCCCCCCTCCCCCCCACCTATCTTGTCATCTCACCTCCTTCCACCACCACGATGTT
>NC_084999.1:2804971-2809971 GCF_963854185.1 Sardina pilchardus | reverse complement strand
ACAGTAGGTTCGGAGAAGCCCAGAACCTTCTTCACTGTACGTTCCACCCATGGCCGGAGTTCCTCCACCTCCCGCTTCGGCAACGACATGCTCCGGAGCTCTCGCACAACCACGAAAAAGCCCTATGCGTTTCGGGAATACATCAAGTTAGCTACTGTTATATTTACGTTGACGTCACTGAATTAGCATTGCGTTGATTACATTCCAAGAGCTCAGATTAAAGCTAACTTTGAAGGTAACAAACAGAAAGTTATCGATACATACAGTAATTTGGAGCACAATGCTAAAGCGGTGCCAGTGATCTTCCAAATCAAATAAGTTGAAATATGATTACACATTCCTGATGTATTATGCCAGCAACCACTGAGGATGTTTATTATCAAATGACATTAACGCTTATCAGCTATTCCAAATATCATAGTAGTATTCACACAGCTATTGACGTTAGCCAGTAGACTAACATAGCTTTGCTACGTTCACGTTTGCTAGCTTCTGTTCCTTGAAATAGCAAAAATACACGTCAATCGAAGTTGCATCTCACCGCAATTCAAGTGATCTCTCTGGCAGTTAATTGCCTTGTCTTGGACTAAAATGAACAACAGCTTACCAACCACCAAACGTGTGCTTTCAATGTCTTACGTTATGGTTACTGCGGCTAGTGTTAGTTACCTCACAGGCTATCTGGCAGACTGGTTTTAAGTAAGCTAACGTTAGCCTACTCGCAAAATAAGTTATCTTAAGAGTGACGGCGGCCTTACCGGTAGAACTCTTGACTGTTTAAAGGTTAAGAATGATTCTTGATATATCCTCTTTTGAGAATAGCTCTAGACTACAGTGCATTTGAACCTGAATTAGTTTATTATGCCAAATAAATCAGCAACTTTCCAGTCGCGCGGCGTAAAAAGAACGTTTGGCAATGTGAAAAGGAAACGGAATTCGACGCTGATTCAGAAAATAAAATCTGCCTGGCCCATATTTTACTGCCGCCTAGAGGATAGGCGACCAAACTACTGTATTCACCAATGTAACTATTGTAAACTGCAAATATCTAATAATGGATGTAGGCTTGATAAATGAAAAAAAAAAAAGAAAAAAAGATAGGCTACAGCCTAATCATCAGTTGTTGCGACTTTATTGTGCGTATGCTACGTGTATGATGTGTCAAATCATGCCACATCAGAAGAATAACGGCATAGCCTACGCTTATTATACGGCAAGCCATAACCATAACCATAGTGCTTTTCAGTATTTGTATTGTGCAGCTCGACCGCTAGTTGGAAGCACTGTCCCCATCTGTCCCCGACGTAAATATGAGTGTCTGCCACGTTTTTGTTGTTGTTGTTGTTATGTTCTGTAGCCTACCTCATAGAGCAAACACTATCTAGGCTACAGATGCAGACTGGGAGCACTGGAACGATGGATTAAGAGGGAGGGAAAAAAACAGTCTCTACCAACCACTGTCTCCCCACCCCCTTTCCCGTGATGTGGGTCACCCGAGTTGTAGTAGTAGCACTCGCCGCAGCAGCAGCAGCCTGAGGGCAGAGCCAGTCTCCCCAATTTTACGCGCAGTCCACACCCAAGCCCCACTGCCTCCCCGCCGCCCATCCCCTCCCATCCACACTGCAGTGCTGTTTTATAACAGCACCCACTCCACGTTTCACAGTGCCGCGCTACAGTAAAACATTGTACAGTAGAATATATCATCTACTCCGTCTCTCTTTCTCTCTTTTTTTTTCTCGCTCTCAAATGCTTTCTTCTCTCATCCACTCTATCAAATGACACTCACATGTATACAATGCCCCCCCCCCCCCCCACACACACACAGAATAATGCTCTAGCACTCCTTTTGTGTGTGTGTGTGTGTGTTTGTGTGTGTGTGTGTGTGTGTGTGTTTGTTTGTTTGTTTGTTTGTTTGTTTGTTTTTCGCACAGTGGAAAAGCATGCTGACTGTACTGTTGCCCGCAGCTGAACCATTATCCTCTCTTATTCCCCACTGCCATCCACCCATGCAGAACTCCTCCATATTCCACTGTGTGTGTGTGTGTGTGCGTGTGTGTGTGTGTGTGTGTGTGTGTGTGTGTGTGCGTGCCCGAGCACACTATAGCGTGTGCCTGTGTGTGCGTGTACAGTACAGTGCTGTGAACTTGTAGCCCCTTACGTAATAGCAGCACGGCCCGCCACCACTGCCATGGACCGCCGCCCCTCAGTCCCCCAGCACATCACACACACACCCCCATAACCCACCTACACCACCGCCCCTCAGTCCCCCAGCACATCACACACACACCCCCATAACCCACCTACAGTACAGACCCCGAGGTCCAGATGTCAGCACATCACACACACACCCCCATAACCCACCTACAGTACAGGCCCCGAGTCCAGATGTCATCACATCACACACACCCCCATAACCCACCTACACCACAGCCCCCGAGTCAGACGTCAGGCCATCACACACACACCCCCATAACCCACCTACACCACAGACCCCGAGTCCAGACGTCAGGCCATCACACACACACCCCCATAACCCACCTACACCACAGACCCCGAGTCCAGACGTCAGGCCATCACACACACCCCCCCATAACCCACCTACAGGACAGACCCCGAGTCCAGACGTCAGGCCATCACAGACACACCCCATAACCCACCTACACCACAGACCCCGAGTCCAGATGTCAGCACATCACACACACACCCCCATAACCCACCTACAGGACAGACCCCGAGTCCAGATGTCAGCACATCACACACACCCCCCCATAACCCACCTACACCACAGACCCCGAGTCCAGATGTCATCACATCACAGACACCCCCATAACCCACCTACACCACAGACCCCGAGTCCAGACGTCAGGCCATTTCCCGCTCATCACTCATGGACGTGAGGTTGTGCTGGATGGACTGGAGCGCTGAGCACTTCAGCACACAGCCACGGCACTTTATAGACTCGCTCCGGTCTCGCTCCGGTCCAGCTCCGGTCTCGCTCCGGTCCAGCTCCGGTCCAGCTCCGCTCCCGCTCCGGCCCCTCACGGCTCATTTGTGGGGATGCAGGCGGGGGCTGCCGCAAGGTGTGTGTGTGTGTGTGTTTTTCTCTTGGCTTACATCATGTGGGTGTTTCTTCAGACAGGTCTGTGGGGACGGCGCGTAGGACAGAGCAGTAAATCAGGGCGCAGGGGGGGGGGGGGGGGGGGGGGTGCGCAGGGGTGCAGAGCAAGGAGCTGCTGGGGGAGGGAGAGAGGGCTCTCGTACATGCACTGGCTGTCAACGCAGGCAGGCTAAATTGGGCTAGCTGCCATAACCCCCTTGTGTGTGTGTGTGTGCGTGTGTGTATGCGTGTGTGTGTGCATACAGAAGAGTTGTGCTCCTCTGCTCTCTGAGGGGAGGGCAATAGAAGAAGAGCTCTCATTTGCATGCTCACTCCAGTGTTTCAGCTCACACTCAATCTCTCTCACACACACACACACACACACACACACACACACACACACACACACACACACACACACACATACACACACACACAAACATACAGATAGAAAAGAGGCTTGCTGAAATTCTCTCTCAGACACACATGTGAGCAACACACACCTTTTGCAATATTTCTCTCTGCTTCTCACAGCCAACTCAATGCATCCCCTTCACACACACACACATTCAAACATGAATATTCAGGTCTGTGAAATTGTAACCCCCTTTTCCTCATATATCTTCCACTCCCTATCCTATACCTTCTACACACACACACACACACACACACACACACACACACACACACACACGCTGTAAAATATGAAGATCCTGTTAATCAACACTCACCAAAATATAGATGATCTCCTTCCTCCACTCCTCATCCCCCCCTCCACTCCTCCCTCCCTCCCTCCTCCCTCTCCACTCTCTCTCAATAATTCACCATCCTGTGTGTAGTGGAGTATCAGCACATGGAGATCAGAGCAGCGTGCAAGCAGAGGAGACAGAGGACGACCCACACACACACACACACACACACACACAGAGACTCACACACACACACGCACACGCACAGAGAGACTCACACACACACACACGCACAGAGAGACTCACACACACACACACACGCACAGAGAGACTCACACACACACAGAGAGAGAAAGACACACACACATGCACATGCACATGCACAGAGAGACTCACACATGCAAAGACAGATTCACACACACAGAGAGAGAGAGAGAGAGACCCACACATACACATTCAGACTCCCTCTCACACACACACACAGGCTTTCTCTCACTCATTCTCACACGCACACACACACACACACACACACACACACACACACACAGACACTCACGCACAGGCATAACTCAGATGTCCCAAATCCACGAGTGCCGGGAGGTGCAAAGGAAAGAAATCATTCTACGATCAGGGGCACACACCTCACCTTCACCCCCATGCTGAAGGAGAATGACGAAACACAGCAGCACTTCTGCCCGGAGACCAAACACCACTCCACTGATGCTTTCACCAGGCACACACACACACACACACACACACACACACACACACACACACACACACACACACACACACACACACATTTTTATTCACACAGATATGACAGAGTACACATGAATATTGAGGGCACCCCACAGTAACAGTCAATGAGCCACATGGCTCTCTCGCACGCCACTGAGCAGGACGAGCTGTGGTGTGACAGATCCAGTGACGAGGTTATAGCTCTAGATTTGCCTTTGCCCATCCTGCCGTCTAGTCCTCACCCCCCCCCCCCCCCCCCACACACACACAGATCCAGTGACGAGGTTACAGCTCTAGATTTGCCTTTGCCATCCTGTCGTCTAGTCCTCACCCCCCCCCCCCCCCCCACACACACACACACAGATCCAGTGACGAGGTTACAGCTCTAGATTTGCCTTTGCCCATCCTGCCGTAAATCCCCCCCCCCCCACACACACACACAGATCCAGTGACGAGGTTACAGCTCTAGATTT
>NC_084999.1:2799803-2802303 GCF_963854185.1 Sardina pilchardus | reverse complement strand
ATGTGTGTGTGTGTGTGTGTGTGTGTGTGTGTGTGTGTGAGAGCAAGCGTAATAGACTCACGGTGGGGCGATGCCCATGGCGTGTGTGTGTGTGTGTGTGTGTGTGTGTGTGTGTGTGTGTGTGTGTGTGTGTGTGTGAGAGCAAGCGTAATAGACTCACGGTGGGGCGATGCCCATGGCGTGCAGGTTGGCGAGCGCCACCAGGTTCTGAGAGCCGGCGTTGCCGAGGGCGCCCAGGATGCCCGGCTTGGCCACCAGCTGCGACTGGATGCGCGCCTGCAGCTCGGCCGCCTTGCGCGCCTTCTCGATGGCGTCGTTCATGATGCTGGCCGCCTGCGAGGGCGGGATGGAGTGGGCCATGCCCATGGAGGACTGCGCAGGGGTGGGCAGCGGCAGCCTCAGCTCCGACTGGGCAGAAGGAGTGGGCAGGGGCAGCCGGGTCTGAGAGGACGAGAGGGGACACGCCACGGTGAGAGATATGAGAGTGTGTGTGTGTGTGTGTGTGTGTGTGTGTGGGAAGAGGCAACACGGTGAGAGATATGAGTGTGTGCGTGTGAAGAGGCGACACGGTGAGAGATATGAGTGTGTGTGTGTGTGTGTGTGTGTGTGTGTGGGAAGAGGAAACACGGTGAGAGATGAGTGTGTGTGTGTGAAGAGGCGACACGGTGAGAGATATGAGTGTGTGTGTGTGTGTGTGTGTGTGTGTGTGTGTGAAGAGGCAACACGGTGAGAGAGATAAACGAGGCTCAGACCTTAGTGTGTTAAGCAAATTTGTCCTTAAAAAAAAGAAATGTGTTAAGACAGTTGTTTTTAGACAGCTTACCTGGGACACAGGAACAGGAGCCACAAAGCTGAGTTGCTTCTTCCTCTCCTCAATCTGCCTGGTAGCAGCCTCCATCATCTGCTTAATCTGAAAGCACATGCACGCACGCACGCACACACACACACACACACACACACACACAGGGTCACACACACATATATAGGTTGATGATAAAGACATCCTTTTACATGCAGATATGCAGGATGTGCAGATAGGATGTGGAGATATCTTGTTTGTGAAGTGTGTGTTGTCTGTGTGAGGTATGTGCGTGTTGCCTGTGTGAGGTGTGTGAGGTGTGTGTGTGTGTGTGTGTATGTTACCTGTGTGAGGTGTGTGTGCGCTACCTGTGTGAGGTGTGTGTGTGTGTGTGTGTGTGTGTGTGTGTGTGTGCTACCTGTGCGAGGTGTGTGTGTGCTACCTGAGTGAGGTGTGTGTGTATGTGTGCTACCTGTGCGAGGTGTGTGTGTGCTACCTGTGTGAGGTGTGTGTGTGTGTGCTACCTGAGTGAGGTGTGTGTGTGTGTGTGTGTGCTACCTGTGTGAGGTGTGTGTGTTACCTGCATCTTGGTGAGCATCCCGGGGCTCTCTGCGGGCGGGCCTGGAATGACCTCCGGCTCCTCGGGCACCTCCTGGAAGCGGTGAGCGCGCTTCTTCTTGCTCGCCGAGTCACCCGCCTCCGGAGCCTCCTTCATCGCCTCCATCTCGTCCCCAAACACATCCTGCACACACACACACACACACACACACGCCATGTTCACGTGACGCTTGAGGTACCAATAGAATAGCAGTCTTTATTGTCCACTAATGAAATGCATCTTTGGCCCCACCACATATAGCACACACAAGCAAGACTACACAGCAGATACAACATATGGAGACATGGAAATATCCCCCAAAAAAGATTGATCTCAATAAAAGCAATAAATGACATAATGTAATCAGTGTTCAGTGGGGGCAAGGATTATGTCTTATAAAACTCATAGCTTAAGTTGATTTAGCAAAGCAATAGATGACGGTATAAAATATTTGGGAACATTGCTTGCATGTATTCACTACTTCAGGTCTTGCCTGTGATCTTAAACATTTCAAGTCAAGTCAAGTCAAGTCAAGTCAAGTCAACTTGACCACTGTGCAATCACTCCTCTTCCACATATCTGAACACCACATGGATCTTACTGGACCCAGACGAAGACTGCAGTGTCAAAACGCGTCCGTCAGTTTATTTGCCTGGCTACCAGTGCCTTAGTCTCATTTTTTGATTCTTTGATGAACACCCACAATTACTAAAGAGCATCAGTTTTGTAATGAACACTAAAGGAGGAGTCCGGCAGCGCCTCTCGTCCTCCTTTTTTCAAATCATGTATCTAACTGAAGTCAGTGCCGTTGTGTTGTACTTGGTCAGCTACGTTATGGGTGACTTTGGATGTGGGACATACAAGGAGGTTTCAGACCTGTGACTCCTCTGACATTTCCATATATATGCCACCTGCCACATGATTCAGAACACTGAGAACAGAGACTCACCTTGAGGTCTCTCTTGCGGTTCCGTTCACCAGCCCCCTTGTTGCCACGGGTGTTTCTACTTTCCTCTAGGGCTTCGAACAGTCGTTCAACAAAACCTCCAGCAGACTCATCTAGGAAGGGTCTCAGTTGGTCTGCAAAAAAGCCAGGGGAAAGA
>NC_084999.1:2784803-2792303 GCF_963854185.1 Sardina pilchardus | reverse complement strand
TGAGAGGAGCTTGCTTCCTCCGTGTGTGTGTGAGGTGTGTCTTCAGCTGCTCCAGAGAGACGTGCACAGGCAACTCTCTTGCTCTCGTTGCATGGCTTCATTGCTGCAGTGGTGCTCCAGATCAAGTAACTGCGTACGGAGACATACGGAGAGCTGGAATATGAAAGGAACACACGTGTGATTATTTACATGTGTGGGCCAGATCTGGCCCGGCTCTGTGCCACAGGCGCACATGGGGTTTTGGGAGAGGCTGAGGTCAGATATGTGCAGGAGTTCTAATGTTGCTCACTGAGTAAACACAGCAGGGGGGAGGGAGGAAGATATGGAGAGAGAGAGAGAGAGAGAGAGAAATATGGAGAGAGCGAGAGAGAGAGATGGAGAGAGAGAGAGAGAAATATGGAGAGAGCGAGAGAGAGAGATGGAGAGAGAGAGAGGAGTAAACAAATGGAATGAGAGGGAGAGTGGAATGTGGAGTAAAAGAGAGAGAGAGAGAGAGAGAGAGAGATATGGAGAGAGCGAGAGAGAGAGATGGAGCGAGAGAGAGAGAGAGGACTAAACAAATGGAATGAGAGGGAGAGTGGAATGTGGAGTAAAAGAGAGAGAGAGAGAGAGAGAGAGAGAGAGAGAGAGAGAGAGAGATATGCAGGGCTGAATGGCATGGTCCTGGAGGGATGAGTGAGTAAGCATATTGGCTGGATGCTCACTCCTCTCCATCTAGTCTCTGTCTTGGTCATTCTCCATCTGAGTATCCCAAATGTCCTCAGCATCCCGTCTCCATCTGAGTATCTCAAATGTCCTCAGCATCCCGTCTCCATCTGAGTATCCCAAATGTCCTCAGCATCCCGTCTCCATGCCTTCCACATGCACGAGCTACTAAACAAACCAGTTCCATTTCAAGAATAACACACATGCCAGCATAGCTCCGTTGACATTAGACATGGATGATAAATGTAATACATTTTGTAATACATTCACAAACAACACATAGTAATCACAGTTTGACACAGTATGATTCACCAGGCATTACATTATAACAATGTTCTTCATCGGAGTATTAGAGTATTCACTTACAAACACATGTAAGCTCTACTACTGAGAGAGAGAGAGTGAGAGAGACAGAGAGAGAGACCAAAAATCACACACCAGCTAGCCAAAATTGTTAAAATTCTCCTCTGTCTCTACTTTTTGCCCTTGAAGCACACACACACACACACACACACACACACACACACACACACACACACACACATACTTAAACAAGCACATACACAGAAAAAAACACAGGCTGACACATATGACACACACACACACACACACACACACACATACATACAGTACACTCATGCGCACGCACACACATACACATACACACAAACACACACACGCACAAACACACACACACACACACACACACACACACGCACAAACACATGCACACAGACACACGCCTCCTCCCCCTCCTTCTCCTCTTGCCCCTGGTCTCCATCCTCGGGAGGAGCAGAGGGTTGGGTGGAGTGAGAGGGGGGGGGGGGGGGGGGGGGGGGGGGGCGCGGGGGGGGCTGCTCTCTGCCTAAAACTGCATGGATACAAGGGGGGGGGTGTGAGGGGGATAGAAGCACTCTGTGTCTAAGAGTGTGGAGAGTGCGCATGAGTGAGCGCCAGTGTGTAAGGCAAGCTTTGTTGTAGAATGGCAGCATGCTCAGTCAGTGTGTCACTGCGCAGGCGCAGGGGGTGTGTGTGTGGGTGTGTGCGTACATGTGTGTGTGTGTGCATGTGTGTGTGGGCACGTGTGCTTACACACTGTATCTGAATTGTTGACTTGGAGTGCTGTGCACAGACATACACTACGACCTACAGCAGCGCATGTGCTATACTTGTGTGTGTGTGTGTGTGTGTGTGTGTATGTGTATGTGTGCGAAAGAGAGAGAATGGGTGGGTGGGCGGATGGGTGAGCACAAGAGTGTGTGTGTGTGTGTGCGTGTGTGTGTGTGTAACACAATTCGCTTTGATCATTATTTTAGTGAGACCACATGTGCAAAAGCCTCCCAGTACAACCAGTGTTAGTTTTGTATGCCAAACACAGACACAGAGCTAAGGTTAACACTATTACTTTACAAAATTGATTTGAATTTCTCAATAAATCAAACTGGATTTGAGTAACTTACTTACACTGTTTCTCAGATAGGTGTATTAAAGGCTATTTCTATCCATCTAAAGTTAATGTTTAATTATATTAGATTATGCTACATGTCATCCTGCCCCCACGTCGCCATAGTGACAGGAGTGAATCTTTGGCAATTTTTTTTATTTTTAAAGTGAATGGCTAAAATAGAATACTGAAGCTTCTAAACGGATCAGTCCTTGAAAACTACAAGATAGATCACATTGAAACAAGCATTTTTAAAGGTAGTTTTTATTCTGTTTTTGTTTTGAAATATCAGTGCATGTATTTATCTCTTTGGAGAAGAGCTTCAGTCAAAACAGAGCTCAACTACCAAAATCAAATAAAACCACGCACAATCACACACACACACACACAAACAAAACATGCACACTGCTCAATAAACATGCCCTCACACTCTCGTAGGTCCACACATAAAATGCGGGTTGGGGTAGGGGGGTGGGGGGGGGGGGGAGGGGGCACCGTCAGACAGAGCAGCTGGGCCTCGGTTAAATCCAAAGCCACCCCAACCCGATTAGAGTCAACACATTAGGGCTGCTCCTTCACTCATACAGCTCCCGCCTCCCACTCTCCTCTCCTCTCTGCTCCCACTCTCCTCTCCTCTCTGCTCCCACTCTCCTCTACTCCCCTTATCTCCTCTCCTCTCTGCTCCCACTCTCCTCTACTCCCCTTATCTCCTCTCCTCTCTGCTCCCACTCTCCTCTACTCCCCTTATCTCCTCTTCTTTCTGCTCCCACTCCCTCCTCTACTCCCCTTATCTCCTCTCCTCTCTGCTCCCACTCTCTCCTCTCTGCTCCCACTCTCTCCTCTCTGCTCCCACTCTCCTCTACTCCCCTTATCTCCTCTCCTCTCTGCTCCCACTCTCCTCTACTCCCCTTATCTCCTCTCCTCTCTACTCCCCTTATCTCCTCTCCTCTCTGCTCCCACTCTCTCCTCTACTCCCCTTATCTCCTCTCCTCTCTGCTCCCGCTCTCTCCTCTACTCCCCTTATCTCCTCTCCTCTCTGCTCCCGCTCTCTCCTCTACTCCCCTTATCTCCTCTTCTTTCTGCTCCCACTCTCTCCTCTCTGCTGCTCCTCTCTCCTCTCTGCTCCCCTCCTCTCATCTCTGCTCCCACTCTCTCCTCTACTCCCCTTATCTCCTCTCCTCTCTGCTCCCACTCTCTCCTCTCTGCTCCCACTCTCTCCTCTCTGCTCCCACTCTCCTCTACTCCCCTTATCTCCTCTCCTCTCTACTCCCCTTATCTCCTCTCCTCTCTGCTCCCACTCTCTCCTCTACTCCCCTTATCTCCTCTCCTCTCTGCTCCCGCTCTCTCCTCTACTCCCCTTATCTCCTCTCCTCTCTGCTCCCGCTCTCTCCTCTACTCCCCTTATCTCCTCTTCTTTCTGCTCCCACTCTCTCCTCTCTGCTGCTCCTCTCTCCTCTCTGCTCCCCTCCTCTCATCTCTGCTGTTCCTCTTCCTCTCTTATCCTTTCACTCTCCTCACGCTCCTCTGCTGCTCTTCTACCCCCTGCTTCTCCTCCTCCTCTCCTCCCTGCTTCTCCTCCTCCTCTCCTCCCTGCTGGTCCTCCTCCTCTCCTCTCTGCTGCTCATCTCCTCACTCCTCCTCCTCTCCTGTTCCTCCTCCTCCTCTCCTCTCTGCTGCTCATCTCCTCACTCCTCCTCCTCTCCTGTTCCTCCTCCTCCTCTCCTCTCTGCTGCTCATCTCCTCACTCCTCCTCCTCTCCTGTTCCTCCTCCTCCTCTCCTCTCTGCTGCTCATCTCCTCACTCCTCCTCCTCTCCTGTTCCTCCTCCTCCTCTCCTCTCTGCTGCTCCCCCTCTCCTCTGCAGCTTCCCTCATCTCCTCTCCTGTCCCGCTTTTCAAAATTCATTGTGACTAAAATCAGCCCCCTGCAGAGACACATCTGCAGCCCCCCCCCCCCCCCAAACAAAAATGAGAGAAAGGGCGACATAAAACAAGTGCACACCATCACACTACACACCACCATACACACACACACACACACACACATCACCACACTAAACAACACCATACACACATTACCACACTATACACCACCACACACACACAACACAACACTACACACCACCATACACACACACACATCACCACACTACACAACACCACACTACACACCACCACACACACACAACACAACACTACACACCACCACACTACACACCACCATACACACACACACATCACCACACTACACAACACCACACTACACACCACCACACACATACAACACCACACTACACACCACACCACACACACAACACCACACTACACACCACCACACACACACACACCACCATACACACATCACCACACTATACACCACCACACACACACACAACACAACACTACACACCACCACACTATACACCACCACACACACACACAACACTACACACCACCATACACACATCACCACACTATACACCACCACACACACACACACACACACACACAACACAACACTACACATCACCACACTATACACCACCACACACACAACACCACACTACACACCACCATACACACACAACGCCACAGTGCCACCACCACACACACACACAACACCACAGAAAATCCAGACATGTCTGTCATAAACACAGAAGTCAGAGTCAGAGACTTTTGATCATAAAATGAGTCTTTTATTAAAAGATTTCCTTTCATGGTTGTTGAAAAAAAGTAGAGAGTACAATTCACTACAGACGGAGAAAGGGGACGAGAGGAGAGAGGAGAGGAGAGGAGAGGAGAGGAGAGGAGAGAGGGAGAGGAGATGAGAGGGGAGAGGAGAGGAGAGGAGATGAGAGAGGAGAGGAGAGGAGAGGAGAGGAGAGGAGAGGAGAGGAGAGAGGGAAGGAAGGATATAGTGATGGAGTAGAAGAGGAGTAGAAGGAGGGAGTAGATCCAGAGCGGTAGGGAGAAGGACATAAGAAAGAGCAGACACCGTCTGGGAGGGGAGGGGAGGGGGGGGGGGGGAGAAGGGCTAGGACACTACTGTACTGTAATATAAAAAAGGCAGTTCAGATAAACCAGACGCAACATCAGACCACTCGTCTTGGTATCAGCCGTAGAAAACATGACAAAACAAACACAAAGAAATGAGTGCAAATGATCTGGGTCTTGACAACACAGCAGTCAGAGAGCAACGTGAGCAGCCCTTTCTGCCCGTGTGTGTTGCATGGCATAGACATCGTGTTGCTGGCCTCCACTTCCCAACCAGGTCAGCATCAGTCTGTTGTTTCAATGGTCACAGGAATCTCTAGCAATTTATGCATTTTAGCAGCTCTTGAAATCGGTGCAAATGTTATTTCCCTTAATGTTTACTCCACAACTCCTCTGATCCAATAACATCCACTTTTTTTTCAAGTTTTCTCTGGCAATCAAAACAAGGTTTTTAATGCAACCACAGTGTCAAATTCTGCTACTCAAACCTTGTGCATTTCAATAAAACCAATCTCTTCAATGAAAGAAATAACATCAAGAAATATGTTTTTTTTTCTCTCTCACACGAGGGCCAATATTATTTCGAACAATCAAAGTAGTCGTTTGACATCAAAGTACAGGTCTACAGCAGTGATTGTTTTCAACACAGGGCTTTTGCACTTTCTCCTAGTGGTCGCTGGTTTGGAGTGTTCAAATGGACAATACAAAAGAATGGAGACGATAGAGGAATGAAAAATACAGCATCAGGTTTTTTGAAGCCTTGATATTTCAGTCATCGTGTTCTGTACCATAGCTTGGGATGCAAATGCAAGATTGATCAGACAGTATCAATGCTTTTTGAACACATCCTATTTGGTAATAAAGGCACAGTTGTCATCCAATCTAAGATCTCCCTCGGTCTCCACTAGCCAAGTCCAAAATAAAGGAAAGCGTCTGTGACAGAGCCTGTACCAGTCTACGTGATGAAGTGTCTCTGGATCCCAAAGACGCAGCTGCCAAATAAATTAACACAAACATAAATAAATGCCTATATTGACATGAATAAATAAAGACCACAGAGCCAGGTACACCAACATGTCTGCTTGCTACATATGGAGAGCAGCTCCTCAACCTGCAGCTGACACCCTGGCAGAGAGTGTGTGTGTGTGTGTGTGTGTGTGTGTGTGTGTGTGTGTATGAATAAAATATGTCAATGTTAGAATGCGTTGAGAGAATATGTAAGTGAGGTTGAGTATGTATCTGAATGCATGTGTAGATTTGTGTGCTAGTGTGAGAGTTGAAGCGTGTGGGTGAATGAGTACTTATGCATTTGTGTGAGGTGATGTATATCTTTAGATTGTTGTTTGACTGTCTGTGTGCCTGTGTGCATGTGTTTGTGATTGTGTGCACACGTACATGAAAAAGAGAGACTTTGTTTTGACTGTTTTTTTGTTTGTTTTGTTTTTGGTGTGTGTATGTCTGTTTGTGTTGTGTGTATGTGTGCTCGATTATGTGGAAGCATCTGTGTAACTGGATGTGTGCATATCTGTAGACTGTTGTGTGTGTGTGTGGTCACTAAGATGTGTGTGCGGTCACTAAGATGTTGCTTGTAGAAACTCCGCAAAAGAGTTCTGTTGTCTACATTCCGTGCCAGAGACAGCCACACCCCCACACCCCCCTCCCCACTTCTGATTGGCCGTGTCCTACTTCTGCGGACACTGCACGGTTTTCACATTTCTGGTTTGATTGGTTGACATGCTTTCCCTCTAACCAGCCTCCCCTCACAGCACTTGGCATTTTGGTAAAGGGCATCACTTGAGGTGTAAACACAGCACAGCACAACGCCCCGTTATCCAGTGCTTGTTTTGGGTCATTTGCCTGCTCTTCGGATGCTACTAATGCAGCATGATGCCGCTCTGCTGCACTAAGCCTTCCTCCCCAGTCCGCCACAGCAACAGCTGGAACACTGAGGGAACAGATGTGTGTCTGAACTCCACTCTGTCCGACTCTGTGAACATTACATTTTTGATATCAGTGCCGTTTCCTTCCCCCTCCTATTCTCATATAGCTAATAGAATCTCTCCATTACCGCATGTCTTGGTAATGGGGAGACGAAACTCAAACTCCCACTGAGGAGCACTTCAAAACTATACCGCAACATGATCTCCCTGATCACACGCCCTCGTCTTTTTGCTAAATTATTTAATGGCATCTCTGTGTTTGGGTTGAAATTGTGGTGTCTGTAACTGTCTAAATCTGCATCCAATTTGAACGTTTTTTGAGAGTCCAAACTAAGCAGACCCTTGAGATTTCAGACAATACATTTGTTTGTGTCCAATGGTTCTTCTGTAGCTGCGCCAAAGCAGTAGAAAATACAAAA
>NC_084999.1:2774803-2779803 GCF_963854185.1 Sardina pilchardus | reverse complement strand
GTGTAGGTGGAGGTGGAGGTGTAGGTGGAGGTGTAGATGTAGGTGTAGGTGTAGATGTAGGTGTAGGTGTAGGTGGAGGTGTAGGTGTAGGTGTAGGTGGAGGTGGAGGTGTAAGTGTAGATGTAGATGTAGGTGTAGGTGTAGGTGTAGGTGTAGGTGGAGGTGGTCTACCTTCTGGGCGAAGAGCAGGTCTCCTTGGGACTGGCCGCTCCGGTCGCTGCCCCCCCCCTCGCTCTCCGAGGCGCTCCACGCCCCCGACGTGCTGGACGACGACACGGACAAGGACAGCGGCGCCGGCCGCGACCCGGTGACCGGTGCTGACCGCTGGCCCAGGCCGCCGCAGGCCCACTGAGAGCTGGGGCTGGACAGGGTGTCGCCATGGAGACCGGAGCGGGAAGAGGAGGGCGAGCGGGCGTCGGTGCGGCCAGCGTCGCCCTCCGACAGGAAGACATCGGTGTCGTCCTCCACGGGGTCACTGTCACTGAACAGGAAGCTGTCGCTGGAGCTCATGGAATCATGGGAAGGTGGGGAGGAGCTTCTTCCTGTTGTCTGCATGACTGAAGGGGACAGAGAGAGACACAGGGGTTACTATTGAGCAGGACAGAGACAGAGAGAGAGAGAGAGTGTGTGTGTTTGTGTGTGTGTGTGTGTGTGTGTGTGTGTGGGCCTGATTCAGATATAAGCAACAGCACTATGGTGCACATCCCAATGGAGAAATTGGCAAACTGCAGCCAATAGCCCGTGAGAGTGTGTGTGTGTGTGTGTGTGTGTGTGTGTGTGTGTGTGTGTGTGTGTGTGTGTGTGTGTCTGTGTGAGTAAAACGGTGAATTTCAACAGACGGCACAGCAGCCCTCATTGACAGCCCAGTCAGAGTCTCCAGTGTGTGTGAATGTGTGTGCTCACGTGAGACGGAGTGTGTGTGGGGGTGGGGGCGTAAGGTTGTGCTTATTTCACTATTCTTACCAGAAATCACTGGCTGCACCAATCTCTCTCTCTCTCTCTCTCTCTCTCTCTCTCTCTCTCTCTCTCTCTCTCTCTCTCCCATTCCTTCCTCTAATTCTTACACTCTATACATCCTCCTCCTCATTCTCCTTCTCTCATTCTCTTTCTCTCTCTCTCTCTCTCTCTCTCTCTCTCCCATTCCTTCCTCTAATTCTTACACTCTATACATCCTCCTCCTCCTTCTCCTTCTCTCTATCTCTTTCTCTCTCTCTCTCTCTCTCTCTCTCTCTCTCTCTCTCTCTCTCTCTCTCCGTGAGCTCTCTCTCTAGCGCTTACTCATACTGGATGTCTTTGCCGTCCCAGTCTCCCCAGTCTACTCCATCCCCCTCCCCCATCCTTAAACCACTCACTCGCCATCCCCCGTTCACACTCTTTCTCTCTATTCCCCCTCTCCCTCCCTCCCTCTCTCTCTCTCTCTCTCCATCTCACCACTCTCCTTCCCCCCATCACCCTCCCTGTTTGCCTTCCTATATGACAACACACTGCCCCCTGATCCCCTCCCCCATAAACACACACACGCGGGCAGGTCAGTGAGTTCGTCTCTCTGTTTCACACACACATAGGGTATACATATCCCATTGCTGTGTGTTGAGACTGGAGGGGGAGGAAGTTCACTGAGTTCATGTGTGTAAGGATTCCATAGGTCCAATTGCACATGCGCACATGTGCCTACTCACACACTTGTACACAAACACCCATAGAGGCTGCACACACACACCACCCATCAACCTTGCCGTGTCCTCATTCACCCCTCCGAATTCCACCTCACCTTAACTATGTCAAGGGTGGATGTCCTCAGTTTTGTTTTTGTTAACACATACATGCTCATTCTATAGGTTAGAACTATATATGATTCATTCAACTGTCTGAGGGACACCTGGGCTCAAATTAGAAACATTATGTGCCTAACTCTTTAAGATGTGGTGTAGAAAAACGTCAGTATAACAGCATAGCCTACTGCTCCTCTCAAACACGCCCTTGGCACATTTTTTAATTCACATATTACCAGTTGCGTGCCAGTTAATCAAAATGGTTCAGAACATGTAGTGCCAAATTCAAATATATTCCAAACATTATTTTGTGTATAGACACACACCTTCGTCAAGTATCATAAAATTCATATACACTATACATAAAATTACAGTCGCTAGACCCATGCAGAGTAAAGATGATTTTACAAAAGGCTGCCACTGAGCAGGCGCGCAGTTCATCCATGACTTCACACTTGCATCTACAACGCCGGCTCTACCAGACTACTTTAATATCGACTGAACGGTGCACAGGAATGTCAATGTGATAATACAGCCCAGCAGCAGTCCCACGAACTCACCTGGAGACGCCCACGGCAAAACGAGCCCAAGAACACTTTCCAGTCCCTCCGTCCTCCTAGTTGCTCCGGAGACTACTGGCATGCACGCGCCGTGTCTGGCTCATCCGTTCCGCTAGTCTACGCTGAGGTCTCGTGCGCTGTTCGTTCACCGGATTTTCTCTCCACTACGCCGCTGCCTCTTTTTTTCCCCCTCCACTCCCGTACGAGCGTCAACATGTGCATGGATACACGTGCCCAATTTAGTGCCGATCAGAGAGGGCAGCTTATTGGCTGTGGTTTTGACAGAGGCGCTGTCCATTGGCGAACATTCTAGCCAGTGATCATTTCTCCCTCACTCCATTGGTCGAATGCTACAGCGCCCCTGGCCCCGCCCACACATGTGTCAGATGTGTGTAGAGTAGGGAAAGACGATGGAGGAGTGTAAACACACGAGCTCCCCGGTCGTTTGCGCATGTGAAGGAATACAGTGTGTTCCGAGGGCTACGCGCACACTGGGCTGATGGAGGAGCACATGGGCGCATACACGGCCAGAGAGCGGAGCGGGAGGAAAAGAGGGAGAAAGAGACTGTTTGGGAGGGGACACATGGGCGCATACACGGCCAGAGAGCGGAGAGGGAGGAAAAGAGGGAGAAAGAGACTGTTTGGGAGGGGACACAGGCCTACGCTCTCTTCAAAAGTTTGGGACAATTATGCAAGATAAGAATTGCGCCTCTGTGGCAACCGTCTCACGTGGTCGCACGTTTGAAACCCCTCTTTTTAAGATACATTAAATCTCAACATCGTGTCCAAAGTGTCTTCCTTTATGTGCTACACTGCAGTATATTCCTCATCGGTGTAATTTTCCGCAATGGGTCTATTTTTTTGTGCATTTTTGGCAACATTTTCATAGGATTTAAAACATCAATTCAGGCAATAACTTTCAGCAATTTATTTAAAATATGTTTTTTATATATATATATATTTTAAAATAAGGCAAGAGCTAGGTAGGCTATGTAGGCTATGTGATATCCACGAATAGCTAATGTCTCTGACAAATGTCCCTGAAACTACATTTATAAACGATAGGATACAATATTTTAGGTTATACAAGATCTCCTGTCCAAATATATGTAAATATTATGTTACATAAGATATCAGCAATAGCCTTGTAAAACAACTACACCTATTTTACATTTATGCATTTAGAATACACTTTTGCCCAAAGCGAATTACAGAATAACAAAGACCACTCATACAATCTCTCTCTCTCTCTCTCTCTCTCTCTCTCTCTCTCTCTCTCTCTCTCTCTCTGTGTGTGTGTGTTTGTGGCCACAGTTGCACATGACAAAAGATAGCACCAAAGAGTTGAAATAATCACATGTTTGACTGTAACTCAAATTAATGTTTTCCCACCTTTCTTTGGTCAGCCTCATGATGAAACTTCCAGTCAATATCATTTACAAGGCAACACAAAATACATGTGACTGTGATGATAGATGCTACAATAATTATATGAAACCTCTCTCTCTCTCTCTCTCTCTCTCTCTCGTTGAACTGGGGCCAGGCAAAAGCCTATCTCATTGGGATTGGAAATGAGACAAATATTGGTCATTTAAGATGTTGGATGAAAGTACACGATGGGGAAGTGGTACTGATGCAGGGTTGGCTTAATGGGGAAGTGGTACTGATGCAGGGTTGGCCGACCCTGTATTTCAAGTTCAAGGTAAGAACGCCCTCTCGTCTCCAAAGCTTCGGCGGTTTGTGCACATGTAGACGGCCCACGAAGATTTGTGAATGAATCTACGAAACCACGCCCTCTATGTACGCTACACCAATGAAATCCATACAGACTACTGTTGTCCCGCCTTCTATAAGACTGACTGACCAATTCAGTGACGATATGGGTCAAGTCTGTTGCATAATATAACGTAACGGCAGCACGTTTGAAAGGTTCGCTCCACCGTGCAGACGATAAGAGGAGGGAGGGGGTGGAAAGCGGTTAAATGATGCGGAATATAATTAGCGTTGTCCTAACAGAGCAGATTCTCAGGATGGACCGGCAGGCAGTATTTGCAGGGCGGAGAACGGCTAGCCTCGCTCTATAAATCTAATGCGGAGAAACTAGGCCTATTTGAAACTACTGAGTCTTTGGACTAGTCGCATGAATTTAAATAGCCTAAGTAATGTGGTTATTTTAGCTATTTGCCTTCACAAAAGCGTCTAGGGTAGGTCTAGTAGATGGCAGAGAACGGGCTCTGACAATAACCAAAATAGTTTGCAGCAAAATGTGTCTATTTATCCTACCATTGCAGTAGTTCAAGGCCAGTTTAAATTATTTTAATGATATAACAAATAATTTAAATTATGTTAATGATATAACAAATAATTTAGTATAACATTTAAGATTAAAAGAGAAAAGGTCTATAGTATAGACCCAAAACCATGCACGCGTCTTGCAAGATGCTGAAAGCAGTCCGTGTCATTTTTTGAGATGCAGCACTGGCGCCCTCATGCGGCGTTAAATCTAAACTGCGTTTTGCGCTGATGTCACGAAGATACATGCACACCCTACGCTGAAAACGTGATGCGTGTGACCAATGCCCACTAAACCCAAAGTGGGCGTGGCCCATTTGGCAGAAATGGGAAAGTAGGCTAAGATCTCAGAACGTGTAGTGCCAAATTCAAATAT
>NC_084999.1:2734803-2769803 GCF_963854185.1 Sardina pilchardus | reverse complement strand
CCCCACCGTTGCCATGGGGATTACCGTGGCAACAGCAGGGGTTCTGTGGGACAAAGTTTTTTTTTTCTTCCTTTTATGAGGGCTGGTGAGGTGGAGCTGGGGATGGGGGCGTCATGCCGTGTGTGTGTGTGTGTGTGTGTGTGTGTATGTGCTTGATAATCCTTATGTATGAAAAATCAACATGGTGCCTTTCGAAGTCTTCTGCCACATTCGCTCTCTCCTTCTGTCGCTGTTTGAGTACAAGTTTCAAGTTTATCTTAACAAATCAGAAGAATGGTTTCTTAGAGTACAGCACATAAACGATGTGGCTCTAATGGAGACGTCAGCACACAGGATTGATTCCTGTTATGATGTTATTTACATCCTTTGTTCTGGATGGTCTCCCTCAGGGTCACGTGATGCGCTCTGCGCTCTCTTGCACTCCCCTTCACTAACTAACGCAGTCGGCCCGCCTATTCACTCAGCGCCACAATGAGTCTGTGATTCTCTCCCTCTCCCTCCCTCTCTCTCTCTCTCTCTCTCTCTCTCTCTCTCTCTCTCTCTCTCTCTCTCTCTCTCTCTCTCTCTCGGTCTCCTCATTCTTCCGCAAGGACCCCCTGTTCTTTTCACAATCCAATTATTTTGGGGGGTTTGTGTGTGTGTGTGTGTGTGTGTGTGTGTGTATGTGTGTGTGTGTGTGTGTGTGTGTGTGTGTGTGCGGGTGTTGATGTGTTGCTCTCGGCTACCTCATCAGGCATGCATGACTAAGCACTGAGCTAACACCATTCTATACACACACACACACACACACACAGACACTGACCAGCGCTTGAATACCCGTTAGTATACCAACAACATTCTGCACCAACATTCTGCACTAGGCCGAGCACTGAGAAATGCTCATTAGAGAGAGAGATTGGTCATTATGGAATTCACTTTTCTCTTTGCTATGGAATATATGAGATTAAATCATGTAAGCATCAGATGAAACCAGATAATCTGTGAGTTTATTATCGCTAATGATTTTAGATGCTCAGAATAGTGATCGTATAAGTTCAACATTAAATGTGTTGCATCTGTGAAAGTAACTAGCGGAGTGGTTGATGAAGGTCTAGTCAGCTGAAATGTTCCCTTCATAGTTGCTGACTCCTGGACCATCAGAATCATTAGATCCCCATCCAGCTCAGGCCATCAGATCTCAGTGGAGATGGACAGTGGGTCTGAAAGGCTTCATTTATTTACGACACACAAGGGCATAACCAGCGGTGAATTTAAACTTAAATTGGTCAAATCTTACCTGTAAATAAGATTGTAAAAGGTTTTAAATGCAGTTGCTTACTCAATTCCAAAGAAAATACATGTCCATATCTATTTCACCCTGTCATCATTTACACATCCATTGGCTGCTGAATGCACTGCTCTATTTGTCATCATGTAAAGCCTGCAACATGGCAGATAAATGTTTGTGATTGGTGCCCGGGGTTCTGGAACACTGGAGATGGCTGTCATGGCCTTCATGCCAGACTGAGCTGTAGAGGTTCTAACAGGTCCGTCTGGGTCTGCCAGGATGAGTAAGGTCAAGGTCAAGGTCAAGGTAAACTTTCGTCATTATGGCAAATTTGACCAAATAAAAACAGAGACACACACCGATGTAATGTACTGTCCTGATACACACTCTGGGGGTGACCATGACGTAGAGCTAGCTGGCTTTGACCTGATCCACACACGCTCGTTTGCGCTTCTGATCCGTTCACCTTTGACCTCTGACTCCTGATGGCAGCTGACCCACTACGGCTGTGAGATCCCCTCCACATTCAGATCCAATCCAGAACCACAACGTGTAATCTACCAGGGCATAATCTACCCTGTCATAAAATATCATATTGTGTGAGATATACAAGATGTACGTTCCTAGTGTCATCTTTATGTTTCTATGCGTATTTTCTTTAACATTGTATTATTTTTTTCTTTTGAGATTTTTAACTGTTGGACGTCTGAAATATATGGAGGCAAAATGAGCTATGTTAAAACAAGTAAAGTTGCTCCCTTGGTCTTTACAATTGGAATTACATGTCCCCCCCTCCATCTCCCCTCCTCGCCCCCCCCCCCCCCGCTCCAGGCCAGATGGGTCAGCCGCAGTGGTCGGAGTTCTTTCCTGACTGCGGCGGGTCGGGTCAGTCCCCCATCAACGTGGACTCGGCCCAGGCGAAGTTCGAGCCCAGGCTGGCAGCGATGCGGCCGCTGGGCTACAGCCAGCACAGCAACGAGCCCTTCACCCTCTCCAACAACGGCCACACGGGTAAGAGCACGGGACGCCACAGCACGTTCTGGTTCTGGTCCGCTGGGCCTCCTCTGTGCAGAACCACACAGAACCGGACCCACGTAGTAGCGTTGCCTAGAACCGTGTTGGCCAGGGTCTAGCATTGACGCTTATGTTTGTGCTTTTAGTTGACCATACCATATTTCAGTTTACATTGCTGAATTAATGTGACTACTGTCTTTTACATGGTTTTACATTATTGGGACAGCCTATTATCTATTATCAGCCTATGTCCCACTTTTTTATACTTTATAAGTATATGACATTACACTTGAACTTGAACTTAATGATTGACATTCAGTGGACACTTTCTGTCTATAAACATGCCCCCCCCCCCCCTCACCCCCCCATGCTCCCCCAGTGGTGATGCCCTTACCCAGCTGGATGGGCTTAGGCGGGTTGCCATGGCAATTCAGTGCGGTCCAGCTCCACCTACACTGGGGCAACGGGGCGAGTCTGGAGACGGGCAGCGAACACACCATCAACGGACGCAGCACTGCAGCCGAGGTGAGTGTGTGTGTGTGTGTGTGTGTGTGTGTGTGTGTGTGTGTGTGTGTGTGTGTGTGTGTGTGTGTGTGGAGACGGGCAGCGAACACACCATCAACGGACGCAGCACTGCCGCCGAGGTGAGTGTGTGTGTGTGTGTGTGTGTGTGTGTGTGTGTGTGTGTGTGTGTGTGTGTGTGTGTGTGTGTGTGTGTGTGTGTGTGTGTGTGGAGACGGGCAGTGAACACACCATCAACGGGCGCAGCACTGCCGCCGAGGTGAGTGTGTGTGTGTGTGTGTGTGTGTGTGTGTGTGTGTGTGTGTGTGTGTGGAGACGGGCAGCGAACACACCATCAACGGGCGCAGCACTGCAGCCGAGGTGAGTGTGTGTGTAGGGATGGGTATTGATAAGTTTTTATCAATATCGATGGCATTATCGATTCTGCCTATCAATCCAATTCCTTATCAATTCTCTTATCGATTCCCAAAAAATGTAGGTGCACCCACATTTTTCATTGCATCGCCTTTAACGCCAAAAGGTCACCTTTTATCGCTCTCCTTTCATATAATGTGAATGATTTTTTAACAATAAGGCGTAGAAAAAGCTTGTCTTTATTCACAATAAGGAATATACATATTCTTTATAAAGAATTATAAAGATGTAGGCTATATATAGCCTACAGTGTATATATATATAATATAATTCTTTATATATTCTAATCTATAGCCTACTACTGACATTTCTGATATTCATGACATTCATGACTATTCATATTACAACTCTGCCTCTTTAATTCAGCTGTCGGCTTGAAGCCTCAAATTGTAAACAAAGTAGCATAGTTGGCTAGCTTATTATAGTCTACTGGTTGGACTGTTCAGTTTCCCCACGTGTGTTTAAGTTGCAAGGTAGGCTAATACTTTGTCTCCTTGGGACAGGTCCTTTTGAGTCTTAGAGTTGGAAAACATTGAGATGATCAGTCAACTTGAATGCAAGAGTTTGAATCAAATTTGTGCAGTAGCCTACGCTATGATGCTAACCGAAATTAATTATAATGTCGCTAGTTGTCTTCTATGCGTCATTGCTTTCACGATTGTGAATGTGCATGTCGAGGGGCGGGTGTCGCGCACGAGAGAGGGAGAGGGAGAGAGAGCGGGCCAAGGGGGTTACTTATATACAGTTTGGCAAAGTTGCACGCATAGTCTACAATTAAAACTTGTGAAGGAAACGTATGCTTTCACCCGAGCAGCGTCAGGTGCACCTAGAATTATTTTCAGGCACACTCTTAAACATTTTGGGCGCATATGCACTCTGGAGCCCTGGACCAGGCAACGTTAGCACCCCTCCGTAGTCTGTCAAACACATGACACTCTTGGAGCTTAATCCCATGCTTCACGGACAAATGTTTTAACATATTGCTGGTATTACTACCCTTACACGATTTGACTTGTAGTATGAGTCGTCGCAGAGGGCGTATAGTAACACAACATTTCAGGAAAACCGGAAAAAGTCCGACGTCATGCAGGCTGAGGGAATCGTTAAGGGAATCGATAACAAAAAAGACGTACGATGTCGATGGAATTGATAAGTTAAACCCGGTTCCAAGACGGAACCGGTTATCAATGCCCAACCCTATGTGTGTGTGTGTGTGTGTGTGTGTGTGTGTGAGTGTGTGTGTGTGTGTGTGTGTGGAGACGGGCAGCGAACACACCATCAACGGGCGCAGCACTGCAGCCGAGGTGAGTGTGTGTGTGTGTGTGTGTGTGTGAGTGTGTGTGTGTGTGTGTGTGTGAGAGAGATCTTGCTGCTGGAGTGAGGTTGGTATCATGAAGCCTTGAGCATAGATAGATAGATACTGTAGATAGATAGATAGATAGATACTATAGATAGATAGATAGATAGATAGATACTATAGATAGATAGATAGATAGATAGATACTGTAGATAGATAGATAGATAGATAGATAGATAGATAGATAGATACTGTAGATAGATAGATAGATACTGTAGATAGATAGATAGATAGATACTGTAGATAGATAGATAGATAGATAGATACTGTAGATAGATAGATAGATACTGTAGATAGATAGATAGATAGATACTGTAGATAGATAGATATATAGATAGATACTGTAGATAGATAGATAGATAGATACTGTAGATAGATAGATAGATACTGTAGATAGATAGATAGATAGATACTGTAGATAGATAGATAGATAGATAGATACTGTAGATAGATAGATAGATAGATAGATACTGTAGATAGATAGATAGATAGATACTGTAGATAGATAGATAGATAGATACTGTAGATAGATAGATAGATACTTTATTGATCCCCAAGGGAGCGTGCGCAGTTCTGCCCGAAGTAGAGTTCTTCCTGAGTAGTGCCCAAAGTGTGTTTCAATATGGCTACCGAGTGGAGGGACATTGGTATCATTAAAGAGAAAGTGATGCCCTGCTTGCAACCCCAACCCGATTATCCAGATTGTTGATTGATATCAATCAATAACAAGCTTCAATAAGTTTCTTATAGGCACAGGCTACCAAAGAATCACAGCCTACATTAAACTTAGTCTCCAAGTTCGTCTA
Organism: Sardina pilchardus; assembly: GCF_963854185.1. NCBI lineage: Eukaryota > Metazoa > Chordata > Actinopteri > Clupeiformes > Clupeidae > Sardina > Sardina pilchardus. Next base: position 2,764,423 of record NC_084999.1, on the reverse strand, counting down.
TTTCGTCTATTTCTTTACGCAAACACTGTCATTAGCTCTGAATTAAAAAGAAAACCATGGAGCTATTGAAGAAGGCATAACCTTATTTTCAATAGTTTTTGTTTATTTTGAATCAGCCCACACATCACCGGTGTGAGCGTTTGTGCAAATGTGTGTGTTACGGTTTTGCAGGAGGTTGGACCCATACACATGACAAACAAGGTCAACTTGGAATCAAGTGAACTTTACTTTCAAGAAACCAGGAAACATGCAAACGCCAGCGTGGCTACAATAACATGAACAAAGACTCACAAAGAACAGAGGGAGCATGAGGGGTTAAATACACAGGGTAACAAGACACAGGTGAAGACGAGGAAACAATAATCAGAGAATTGAACTTCAAATCAGGTGATGGACAGACAGGGAGAACAAGGGACAGGAAGCACATGAACAGACCACACAAAGGAGCTCATGGCACAGGACACAGGAAGTAAACATAGCAGCTCATGCAGGAGGTGATTTCTCACTTAGATCTGTGTTCCTCGGCCACAGAGTAATGTCAGCAAAGATTATAAATGGCCCCACTATTCATCAGGAGCCACTTCCAGGAACCTGAATCGCACGGGAGAAGGGGGGGGGGGGGGGGGGGGGTCCATTGACTTCAATGGAACAGTTGCTGCCTCTGCTCTGCATAAAGGGGGATTTTGGCTCCCTCCACCCCCACCCCTTGTGTTTTCCATATTCCCGGAACTGACTTCTGATTAGATATCTTTGCTGTTGGTACGAAAACGAGTTACTAGTTTCAACAACTTCGGTAGCCAGGGAGTTACAGTGCTTGCTCCTTACAGCTCCTTTAAGGACTGGGCTCCAGACAGCCTCAACAACAACAAGTCAAAACAGGGTGGGAGGAGGGGGCCAATCAGTAGGACGACCAGGATGATGGGCAGACCTGTGTGGCCAATCAGAAGGATGACCAGGATGATGGGCAGACCTGTGTGGCCAATCAGGAGGACGACCGGGATGATGGGCAGACTTGTGTGGCCAATCAGGAGGACGACCGGGATGATGGGCAGACTTGTGTGGCCAATCAGGAGGACGACTGGGATGATGGGCAGACTTGTGTGGCCAATCAGGAGGACGACTGGGATGATGGGCAGACCAGTATGGTCAATCAGGAGGACTAACAGGATGATGGGCAGACCTGCGTGGGTAATCTGGAGAATGACCTGGAGGTAGAGCCAACAGATAGTGACAGTCAGAACGACCAGAAGACTGAGCAGACCGGCGGCTATTCAGGGGGATGGCCGGGGGCACCCAGCGGTTGTCCCATGGAGGTATTATATATAACTGGAGAGCGTGACTAAGTCCCGCCCTCCATACAAATGAATGGCCGATGCTAGGCTAGTAAATCCAGCCAATTTTCGTCAACGCCATATTGAACACTGGAGCTCCGATCCAGCGCCAGTCGGCTCTGACCATGCGCAAAGATCCAAAGCTGGAAATGACGCATGGACCTACATTGATTTCTATTGGACATTCTGTAAAAAGAGAGTCATCCTCCAGTTCAGAGGGTGGCGATAATGCACATACCTTGCTTGCCGCCTAACAACAAGCAGAAACAGTTGCTCGGGAACGCACACCTGAGTCCAGTGGAGTGTCGCACGGAGTAATGATTGGCTGTCCACCAACATGTGCGCGCATTAGAGCTCGTGCCCAACACGGATTTTCGTGCACGGAGCTGGTTCTAAATGCTCCATGAGGCGCCATACTTGAAAATGGCGCTTGCTAACTTGCCGAAGCTAATCTATCCACCTCTTTCCTTAACCCGGAAATATGTATCGTTGCGATGGTTACGATACTGTTTTCAACTTCCGTTCATTCTGTTAACATGTGCGTTCTCCATAGCAAACTAGGTTATGCCTCAACTTAGATTTCGTTCGAAATGTTGACAATTCTGCCCTCAGCATGTATATACTGCATCACATATAACCGATATAAAATAGAAAAGTTGACTTTTATATGCGTTATGATATGTTAAGCACCGTAAACCGTCACGTTAAAACAGATACAATGCAGCTTCGCCGGAAATAGAAAACCGTCTCGGTGTCATGGCGACCCCCATTGTTGGCTGCGGAATATCGTGGATACGGCCTTGACCCCCTGGGTTGTCCAGGTCTTTTGGGCAGCTGGAGCCCAGAAGGTTCAGACCAACCGGGAGAGCGGCCTGGCCATGGAGTGGAACTGGAATCCGGCAAGGACTCAGGACCTGGGACTGGAATTCGATGGGAACTCGGGACTGACGTCCATACAGGCATCCAATGTCGGCGTCAGACACAAGGCGCGTTCAAGTTCAACCCCAGCTGACCTCTTGCAGCAGCGAGATCTGCCGGTGACAGCAGGGGCGGGGATACAAAAGCTGCTCTCTCTACTTCCCGTAGTCTAGACGTGACCACGTGACAAAACATGAGGCACAGGCCCTTGTGGATATGAAGAGGCATCTAAACACCTGCATATACATCAGGGATGTAAAAGCCAATTAGGGCAAAGTCCTGACGTCATGAAGGCAGGGTCTAGGCTCCGCAGTACCTGGAGAGGTGCTGCGCTGCTGCGCAGCAGAAGCCTTGCTCCGCCTTGCTCCCGCGATAAGTTAAGGCCATGTGATATCGACTGCAGAGTCGTAAACACACCCATCTAGACCATCATGGACAGATTTTTAACCACGTACATCTTGTGCTGCGCAGTGCTGTGCAGTTCTGCGCCATCACGAACTCGCCTACAGACAGAGGCGGGGTGTCAGGTGACTGGACTGCAGACGGCTAATCGGGTGACTTGGCTGCAGTCACAAGTGGAGCAGGGACTGGGCAGCGTCATGGAGCCGGGACCGGGGTGGTTTGAGGAGCCAGGCTTGATGACCACTTGTTCTCACTGGTTCCCTCATCCTCATCCTCATCTTCACCCCAAAAAGCTTCCAGGGCAGCAGATGAATCGGCATGTCAGAGTTGAACTCAAAAAACTTGCCTGCTGGGTTCATGATGGGTGAGTCTTCCTGTCACAGTTTCGCAGGAGGTTGGACCCAAACGCACGACAAACAAGGTAAACTTGGAATCAAGTGAACTTTACTGTCAAGAAACCAGGAAGCACGCAAACGGCCAGCGCGGCTACAATAACACGAACAAAGACTCACAAAGAACAGAGGGAACATGAGGGGTTAAATACACAGGGTAACAAGACACAGGTGAAGACGAGGAAACAACAATCAGAGAATTGAACTCCAAATCAGGTGACGGACAGACAGGGAGAACAAGGAACAGGAAGCACATGAATAGTCCACTCAAAGGAACACATGGCACAGGAGGTAAACAAACGAGCCACAGTGGAATACAAGATCAAGATGCAGACAGGTGAGAAAACAGAACGAGACAGGGCAAAACCCTTATGACCTATGCAGACTACATGATTTCAGAACAATTTTACCATGATTTTGTTGTAGCCGACAAATTTCCAGTGACGCGCCAGAATATGAAAGGTCGGTAATTCAATGACCACGACGTTCCTCGTCTCCATGACTAGATTTTTTTTGGAAGCTCCTCTGATTCTCCTGTTGACAACATACAGGTTGGCACTGATGCCATGACAACACACCACAAGTAGGCTACATGATTTTGTAATGTGGCCAATCTCCCGGCCAAAATGCAGCAAGAATTTCTGGTTTTCTAATCGTCTAGTCTGACATGGTCAATCCTAAAAGACCATCGTGAAAGACAAACATCACAACCAGCACCAAATAAACCTGACCTGGCATTCTCTTGGGGTCAGTTTCTGTTGGGCTGAAGCCTCATTCAGCCAAAGAGCCCAATTGGATCTCCTGTAACCAGTCACCATCTAATGGTACAACAAAATACCAGTCTAGACCTCCAAACAATGCTGTTATGCAAAGCTGCTCTCAGTCCAGTAACACACCAAAAACAAAGTGTTCGCTAAGAAGGTTCTAATTCAGGTTAATTAAAACCCAGAAGTACAAACCGATTACTCTGGCCTGCCTTCCCTTGTTATGGAACTCCACTGTCTTTTCCAATAGTGCCCTGTCGTATTTCTAATTCTGTCTTCCCCTGACGCTTTCTCTCTCTCACACACACACAGACACACACACATTCATAAAATCATGCGCGTGTACGCGCACACACACACACACACACACAAACATTCATAATCATCATGTGCATCATGTACATGCACACGTCACATACACATATAGAGACACGCACACACATGCACACACACACACACACACACACACATGGAGGAGAGCAGGTGGAGTGGAACAGAGTAGCTTACCATGCTCTAATGCCTGACTGTGTCCTGTGCACACACACACACACACACACACACACACACACACACACCCCGAGGAGAGCAGGTGGAGTGGAACAGAGGAGCTTACGGTGGTCTAATGCCTGACTGTGTCCTCTGGGGGTTCTCTACCGGTTCCCCTCAGGGAACAGGAACACGGAACCGCTCCTCTGACCCACTCCCATCTGGGAAGAACGGAGAACAAGAAGAGAGGGGGGGGGGGGGGAGAAAGAGTGAAGGTGGAAAAATGAGTGCAAAGGTGAAAGAGGGAGAGTGGGAGAGAGGACAGGAGAAGAGAGAAAGCAGAGCGGAGGGAGAGAGAAACAGAGGGAATGTGTATGTGTGTGTGTGTGTTTGTGTGTGACAGCCTCTTTGGGTACGTTTAGTTTCTTTTCTACAGTATACCACTATTGCTGAAGCTATTACTGTCCTTTTAGTAGATGACCATTTATCCTCTTATTTAGGTTTTTCCTTTCATTATTTAATTTGATCTTTAGAACATTAATGTAATTAATCCATATGCAATTCTGGATCCACCATGATTTGCCATGCCTTCGGGCAGGATCCGGCCCCGGTTTGGCCCGTACCCGTTCCAGGGGCAGGTGGTGGCATCAGTGTGGGTTCAGCTCTTTTATACCTACTGTGTTTCAAACCAAAGGCCAGGGTCGGCCCAGGGTTATTAGACACACGTAAACCCAAGCCAAGCCAGTCATGGGTTAATCCCAGGTCGAGTGGACCTACTGTATTTAAAAGGGAGCCGGACCATATAGAGGTACAATAGCAAGGTTGTTATGTACCCAGGTCTTTCCATTCAGACTGACCTTGACCTCGGCCTGAACTTGACCTTGACCTTCAGTGACCTTGACCTACTTACAGTGGGGCTGTAAGTAGGTAAACCTCCCTCCCCACGTGCTAGCGTCAGATGCTAGCATCCATGGGCTTTGGCCTCCATGCTAGCACGCCCTTCTCCCAGTCCCACAGGTTACCCTGACACACGGCAGCACTGGGCACGCTCATGGGAAAATGTGCCGGCTAAGACGGCTAAAGATTAGGGACTGGACAGCAGGGCCTGCATATGGCAGTGCCCACCCAGTGGCACAGCAGACAGCGACCATCTGATGGAGGAGAGGGAGCGACAGAGAGAGAGATAAAAGGGAGGAGGAGGAGAGGGAGCGACAGAGAGAGAGAGATAAAAGGGAAAGAATGGATGCAGGAAGGATAAAAGGAAGACGGAGGAAGGAGGGAGAGGGAAGGAAGGAGATTGGCCAGAGATCTGAGATGCTGTCCATCTGCTATCACACAGGTATGCCAATGCAGAGGGGGGGGGGGGGGGGGGGGCAGGAGAGGAGGAGGAGAGGAGAGAGGGGAGAGGAGAGGAGAGGAGAAAGAGATTGGAGAGGGGGAGGGCAAGAGAGGAGAGGAGAAGGAGAGGACAGAGAGAGGAGGAGGAGAAAGAAAGTGGAAAGGAGAGGAGAGGAAGAAGAGAGGAGGGAAGAAAATGGAATGACAAAGGAATGCATGTGAGGAAAAGAAGAGGAGGAGAATTATTTAGTTAAGATATATAGATAAATAAACAGTGAGGTCTTGCTTATCATTTCTCACCTCTTAAGACACATTCAAACAGGAAGAGACTAGCAGTGATGTAGGATGAGACACCATGGACTAGTAATGACGTGAACTGTAGTGATGTCTGGCAATCTGAAATGTGGCAGGACAAAGCTGAGCCTGATCTCAGCATTTGAGGTAACAGGTGGTACAGGAGCAAAGCACTGGTTTTACCCTTTATTCCTCTCTCTCTTCTCTCTGTCTTCCCTTCTCTCTCTCCCTGGTTCTCTCTCTCCCCTTCTCTCCCTCTCTGTCTCTCTTTTTACCTCCCTTCCTTCACCTCTCTCTTTTGGGCCACTGTGAATGGCATGACTCAGCAATACTCTTTCTCCTAATTCTCTCTTTGTCTGCTGTCGTTCAGTCTCTCCTTTTTTGTTTCTCTCTGGCTAACATTCCCTGTTATGTGTCCTTCTCACTCTTTCACTCTTTCCAACTCTTCTGCGAACACAGAGAAACCTTTCCCCATTCATCCAGACACAATACCAGGGATTTGCAGATTAGGAGAAACACGGACACTCTCGCACTTTCAATGATACTAACACACACACACACACACACTCTAATGGTTCTACGGTTCTCTTGATCTCCTCAGCTCCACATTGTCCACTATAACTCCGAGTTGTACGAGAATATCTCCATGGCGATGACTCAGCGAGATGGTCTGGCAGTCCTGGGAGTTCTCATGGAGGTTTGTTCACAAACTCAGAATTCACCTTTAACCTCTTACCACCAACTACTAAACACTTCCTATTACTGTATAAACATGCTATTACTATACAATCCCCAATGTAAACGAACAGCCACTATTATTTTTAATCAGTGAGTGTTCAGCACACAACAAATACAAGGCATCACCTGCTATTAAAGTTCTTAATCAATAACTAAATATCACTTAGCAGTATTCATGTGTACACACTATACCCTGAGACAGTGGCAGTATTACAGTTCTTTAAATGGCCGTTATGCAACTGAACCTATAAGTAACTACAGGAGTGATAGATATTACAGTGTAGGCCTTCTGCCATATGAGATGTGTTTAACTGTGTTGTGTTGTGTAATATTTCTGAGTGAGTTCCATGACGGGTATATAGCAGCGCTTGTATGGCTTCACTCTTCTTCAACTCCAGTCTGCAGGATCTCCATTGCTCTGTTTGTCAGGACAATTTAGCACTTCCATTAGATTTGTATGATTCTACTTCCTCCTCCTCCTGCTGATATCTGTCTGTAAACTTTCTGATTGGTTGCCAGCTGTTCCGCAGTGTTCCAGTGCTTGAGAGCACTTCCTGTTTCTGTTACCATGGTTTTATGTGATGCTTTCCCTTCACAGGTCGGTGAGGAGACAAACCAGGCATACGCCAACATCATCAACTACCTGAGCAGGATAAGGCATGCAGGTGTGTTGCAGAGTTGCCGTGGAAATAGTGTTATACCAGCACCCAACTGGACCACACAGATCCCAGCACCTAGTGCATATTTATGAGCAATTATGACGAGTATATGTATCAAGGATAATGGCCTGTGATGAGCATCTCTGAGTCAGAGCAACGGAAAAACGTATCCATTTGAGTGACCATCCCTGCGTTTGTATCTGTGCCTCTACAGGTGAGAAGGTGACCATCCCTGCGTTTGACGTCCAGACACTGCTGCCCAGAGACCTGCGGAGCTACTACCGCTACAACGGCTCTCTGACCACTCCGCCCTGCTACCAGAGCGTCCTCTGGACCGTGTTCAGGGAGACCGTCCAGCTGTCTCTGCCACAGGTGAGGAGGGGGGGGGGGGGGGGGGGAGGAGGAGAGGAAAGGAGAGAGAAACGACAGGAAAAGAGAAGGAAGAAGAGGGAAGAGCTCTAGGACACATTTAAGTAAAGCGTAGAGTGTGGAGATATTCTGCTGAACAAATCATCACTAGATTGAGTCTCCGCTAGCTTTGCTCTTTCATGTCCTGTCCTTGTAAGCTCTTATATTCGGCTCACTTCTCCCTGGGACTCTCCTCTTCTCTCTCTTCTCCCCTGCCCTCTCCTCCTCTCTTCCTCTCCTTTCCTCCCTCTCTCCTCTTCTGCCATCTCCTCTCCTCCTCTCTTCCCTCCCTTCTCTCCTCTCTTCTGCCCATTCCTCTCTTCCACCCCTCCCTTTCCTCCTCTCTTCCTCTCCTCTCCTCCACTCTTCCCTTTCCTCCTCTCTTCATCCACTCTCTTCCTCTCCTCTCCTCCCCTCTCTCCTCTCCTCCTCTCCTCTCCTCCCCTCTCTCCTCTCCTCCTCTCCTCTCCTCCTCTCCTCCCCTCTCTCCTCTCCTCCACTCTGTTCTCAGCTGGTGAAGCTGGAGACGCTGCTGTACTCTACTGAAGAGGGGACCTCTGAGCCCTTGGCGCTCCAGGATAACTACCGTGCCACCCAGCCACTCAACCAGAGGGTGGTCCTCGCCTCCTTCAAACACAGTCAGTGGAAATGCACCACACAGCACCCTCCAATGGACACAGACACAGACAGAGAGAGGAACAGTAAACTGCAAAGACAGAGAAAGAGAGAGAGAGAGAGAGAGAGAGAGAGAAAGAAAGAAAGAAAGAAAGAAAGAAAGAGACAGAGAAAAGGCAGAGGAGGAGGATAGGACTTACGGCCATGAAACTGCATTTTACCTCGGCCATTTTTTGTGTTTGTTGTCCTGTAATCGCCACAGCTCTCCCTCACTGAATGGTACTTTTATCTAAACTACACCAGGGTTGGCACGTCGCAGGAACCACTGTTGAGATTATTATTCCACTAAAGCGCTTACAGCTATGGGCTCTATATGTACAGTGGGTTGAGAGAGACACAATCACCAACATTGTACACGCCGGCCTAATTGCATTATTGCAGTAAGCTGCCCTTGGTGTGAAGCGCCTCATGAACTATAGTGTTGCTGCTCAAAGCAAATCAACAGGCACAGTTGTTCTGCATGACCAGTTTGTAGCGCTCTCACGCCAGAGCTGTGAGTGACATGTCATGTGACATGCTTGCAGGTTTGTTGCCAGTCAGACTGCGGTTGTGCCACCATCATCACAATTGGCACCGGGGAAAATCTGCACATGCCAACCAATGAGAGGGCACCCTTTACTGAATACACTGGCCCATTGGATACATCCAACCATATAGACCCGTCTTTTGTGTAATAACATCCAACCATATAGACCCGTCTTTTGTGTAATAACATCCAACCACATAGACCCGTCTTTTGTGTAATAACATTCAACCATATAGACCCGTCTTTTGTGTAATAACATTCCATTGAGAGAGCACTAGCTGGTGGCATTTATGACGGTGTTTTCTATATTGTGTTAACTTCATTTAAGCTTACATTTAGTAATTGTCACATGATCTATCAGATGTGTATTAAATAGCATCTGTCTATAGTAATAGTTCTTTGCACTTACACTTTTGCAATTTAAAACGGAATTGAGAAGCTAACGAGCCTTTGGACAAACCCATATTTCCCTATGGATATACCTCAAGAGTAGCATATTTCCCTATGGGTACCTCATGAGTAGCTGACATTGGCTGCTAACGTTACCAGCACTATCATCTGGTTAACAAGTCTTTGGACAAGCCCATATTTCCCCATATACCTGACCCGACACCTTTGTTACTGTCAAAAAACAAAAGTAGCCATTATGTCACCTTAGACCTCAGACGGTAAATTTCGAGTCACACAGGGAATGCAGTTTCATCACAGGGATGTCAGACAAATGTGCTGGAAAAGTGGAAGAGAAAAGAGGAGGAGAAGAGTGGGAAAGAAGAGCGAGAGAACAAGGGCAGAGGAAAGAGGGGAGAGAGGGAGGGCAGGAGAAGGGGGGGTCTGGGGGTGCATGGAGAGAGAGAGAGACAGAGACAGAGTAAGAGAGAGAGAGAGAGAGAAGGGCTGAGCTATTTGTTTATGTGTTGGGTCATTAGTTTCTGAAAATCCTTTTTCATGAACACAGCCACCATTGTTGTTATGCGAGTCAGAGAAGAGGAAAGAAAGGGACAAAACGAGAGAGAGGGAGGGAGAGAGAGAGAGGGAGGGAGAGAGAGAGAGAGAGAGAGAGAGAGAGAGGGAGAGAGAGAGAGAGAGGGAGGAGTAAAGTGAGAATGAGTGCCATCGGTGCTACAAGACAGATTAGATAGCACAATGTACAGTGTGATGTTGATGGACACACACACACACACACACACACACACACACACACACACTCCAGCATAATCATGGTAATTTCCCTGTTTCTGTTATATTTCTCCTACATTTCTAATTGTATTTCCTTACACTTCCATTCCCAGCAGGGGGCAAAGTCTACAATGCAGGTATGTGTTTAGTCCTGCTGTATATGTGTAATTGTACTACTACTGAGTGGCATCTCATACTGAAATATGAATAAGTGATTATAATTGATTTTTTATGTTCCCCCCCCCCTGCACTGTAATCCTCTCTCTCTCCCTGTCAGGTGAAATTGCAGCAATAGTGGTGGGAACACTGTGTGGGTGCGTGGGCCTTGCAGTTATTATTCGCTTCATAATAAAGACCATTCGGTAAGTTGACGTCACGTCTCTCTCAGTTTCACCTCTACCAAGCATGGCATAGTTGGTGATAGTCACAACATGTAGAGCTATGTGAATTAAGGACAACATCTCTATGTGTTTGATTGTACAGCAGCTGATTTTCATCTTAATCTAAATCCTAATTTTGATTGATTGGTTGATTTTGTGTCATGATTTTTGGCTTTGTGTTCTGGTCATGTGATTGGTCCTGCATTGGTCATGTGATTGTGTTCTGGTCATGTGATTGTGTTCTGGTCATGTGATTGGTCCTGCATTGGTCATGTGATTTTGTCTCCTGGTCACATGACAGCTCCACGTCCAGCTGGGACGTCCTCCCCAGCGTCAGGCCGGCGCCCTCGTCCAGGTCCTCCTTTGATTCATGACCTATGACCTATGACCCCTAACACCCTAATCGACCCCAACACTGACATACAGTAAACAATAATAATAACAATAACAACAACTGACAGCTTTTTTTCATTCATGTAATAGATGAGTACAAATATTTATTCTTAAGTTAAGGTTATCTTAGGGTCTATTTGGCGTAAGTCACTAAAGGAGAGCTGCGGCCAATTTCAACATGGAGCTCAGTTGATCATGTTCAAGGAATACTGTGTGTGTGAGTGTGTGTGTGTGTGTCCCAGGAGAGGGAGGAGGAGGAGGGAGCTATGAGCATATTTAAGTTCTAAAGGTGAAATCAGTGAAAGTGTCTACAAACTGTGTTATGAGGGCCTGTACCCAACTGTGCCTTTATACCTACTAACAGACTCAAAATGGCATAAGTGCTGTGCAACATGAACGTTTTGTCCGACCAACAGTATTCTGTGAACATGATTAACTGAGCTCTCCTTTAAATGTCTTATTAATGGCATGGAGAGCCAACAGGCTAGCCTTCCTCACCATATAGCTTGGCTAAACACCGTCATGTCTGCAGCTCTGGTTTGGATTGGTCTGACAGGCTTCATCTGAACTCAGCAGAAGCACCTGTGACACGGTGAACATATCAAATTGAGTTCATATTCAGTATACTGCAGTCAAGAAGTCAGGGGTGAAGCATCATGGGTAATGTAGGAAAAGAAGACCTGTGGAACAGCAGGACAATAACTAGCTCAGAATATTAGTGTCTACATTCTCTTCTTATGTCTATCCAAGTACAGATTAACATCCAAGCCATCTTCTTCAGATGTACAGGAATGCCACTATTAAGGTTGAGATCAGGATACAGTTACAGTCGGAGTGCAAGGGTAGTTGAAAGTTAGTCGACACATGCTAGAATATGTCATGTGTAATGTCTTTAACAGCTAGAGCATCAAAGCAAGACAGTACCAAAGATCCATCATTACTGACCTAGCTCTAGCTCTAGATCTAGCTCTAGCTCTAGCTCTGCTTTAACCCTCTCTAATAGTACCCTGTCCTAACTCACCCTGCTCTCACGGACCACTCAACACCCCCCAACCTCAGCAGTTCCCATAAACTCCACATCACATGTTTCTCCTCAGAGAAAATCCCAAACACACTAATCCCCTCTACCGGTCATACGTGTACTAGGTCACGTATGGGCGCTACTACCGGCAGTCCCCCCTCCTGCAGGCCTGCTGTACCACCAACAGGCTAATCACTCTTCCCTAGTCTCTGATTAGGGCATGAAAGCTCAGTCTTAAACCAGCAGGGCTTTTGTGGCCGGCAGATGAAGAAACTGTAAATCACTTCCTGTTTATGTCATTAGTGTTCTGCCCACACTGTTTCATCACCTCACGCTCATGTGTTGGTGTAAACGGCTGCCAAATGCTCTGTTTATACAAACAGATCTCACAACTGAGGGTGAAACCATTCAGAAAACGGTCCACAACAAACTACAGCAGGCCGCTAATAATGTAAAATCACAGCAGTGTATAGGCTGTGTGTGAAATAATGCAACAGCACCACCTGCTGGTGAAGAGTGGACATTACTGGGACGTCCAAACCCACTCAGATGGACTAGAGTGACTGACATGGTGTCTTGTGTTTCCCTCTGCAGGAGTAAAGACATGGGGAAGGCGCTGAAGCAAGACATGGCTTTAAAAACAACCTCCGAGTCCAGCAGATCAGCTGAGCCCGCGCAGTCTGAACCCTGAACTTTGACCTCTGTACCCTCTTGCTCTTTGCATGATCCAGAGCCCACCTTCTCTTCTTCCTCATTCTCTTATCTCTTCATCCTCCCATTCTCACCACTCCTCCCTTTCTCTCTCGGTTTCTATCAATCAAGTCTACAAATACTTTGCTGTATACTCCACCCTTCTCTCTCTTTCCTCTCCTTCTCTGTATCCCCCTGTTTCTCACCTGGCCAGTGGTAAGCATGTCTGTAATTGATGATTTAAATGTCTCTCTTGAACTGATGTCAGGTTGGATCGTTGGTCTTAGTTGCTGAGTGCTTATTATCATTCTGTATATACTCTACTGTGAACATCTGTAATAAACTAATGCTGTGACCACCATCCCATGTTATCTGGTCTCTCTCTCCCTCTCTCTCTGTGTGTGTGTGTGTGTGTGTGTGTGTGTGTGTGTGTGTGTGTGTGTGTGTGTGTGTGTGATATTACATTACATTACATTACATTTCATTTGGCTGACGCTTTTTAACCAAAGCGACTTACAACATGGAAAAAAAAACAATTAGGTTTTTTAAGAGCATTTCTAACAACAATAAAAAAAAGCCACAATAAGTGCATCAGTGGGTGTAATAAGTGCATAAATGAGTGTAATAAGTGCATGAATGAGTGCAATTGTCTGAAGTAGTGCTATGAGAGGAGATGTTCTTTGAAGAGCTGGGTTTTCAGACCTTTTTTGAAGATGGCTAGGGATGTCCCTGCCCTAGTAGGAACAGATAGTGCATTCCACCAACGAGGGACGACAGATGAGAAAAGATTGGATTGGCCTGCGCGTGCTGGCGGAAGAGCTAGACGTCGCTCAGCTGAGGAGCGCAGCGGTCGTGTGGTAGCATATGCCTGTATGAGGGCATTCAGATAGGTGGGGGCAGAGCCGGAGAGTACTTTGTAGGCAAGCATATTAAATGTCTTTTGGGGAAATGTCACAGTCAGGTGGCTGACATGTGCACATGCTGTCAGACACACACACACACACACACACACACACACACACACACAATTGGCTGAAACATCAATTCAGACATCTGCATGTAGGACAGGAAGTGGCTTTGTTAAGGCACGCCCAGAAACACACAAATTGATGGAAATGGATGCAACCTGAGGAAGTGAAAGTAAGTTGAAACTCTTTGTTGTTGAGGAAGCAGATTATCTAGATCATAGCCACTCATTCACTGCATCATGGTAATGTATGATCTCTGAACTTGCAAATGAAATATGCAATAGAACTGATAAAAACATTAGCTCTTAAGTGGGTGTGTAGTGGTGTGTATGTGTGTATGCAAGTCTGAACTACAGTAGGATATATATGATTCTCTGTGAATGTATGTACAGTATATACAGTATTACGGGTGAAACAGCACTATTTCCAGGCGTCCTCCAGGTGCACAGCACAATGTGTGCTTTCTATTCTTTTTTCTGAGTTAAATGCAAAACATGGCGGCATGATTACTGTGCAACAACCAAGTTTGAGCTCAGTTGCCAGCCTATCCACACCGTCCTCTAAGCTCACCCTTAGTTATATCTCCAGCTCTATGGATCTCCAAAACCCGGCTCTCTCCATGTGATGATCTCTGTGGATAACCTCCATCTCTCTCACAGCCTCCACTCTCCGGCCGTAGCCGTGTAGCTGTGCTGCTCAGTGCCCTGCTGTGCCAGCTTCACCCGGGCACAACCAGCGAGCAGCAGCATGGCGCTCCAACCAACAACACCCAACATCCACAGGACAACATCAACATCCACCCCTGCATGCCGTCCAAGTGGGACACGGCGTTCGACACCTTCCTAAAGCGCCACTTGCCTGCAGACCAGCCCAGCTCTCTGGACCAGAACCAGTGGGAGCGCTTCATCAGGCAGCACAAGCTGTGCAAACGCCCCACGCAGTCCTTCCTGCGCCCACAGGACGAGCAGCAGGTGCTGGAGGTGTGCTCGGCGGCCGGGGGCCGGGCGCTGGAGAACAACCTGTGCATCAGCGGACAGGAGTTCTCCTTCACCACCGTGCGCACGCACAGAGACTGCACCATCAAGCAGGTCAAGGCTGAGACCAAGCACATCATTCTGGCCTGCGATGAGATACAGGGCCGGTGCCGACCCATTCACTTCCAGGGGAACCCAGAGGACCTGGAACCTGACCAGAACCGAGAGCCTCCGTGCGAGCGGCCCCAGAGTTCAGGGACGGAGTGGAGCGCCGCCCGGTGGCTCAGCCTGCTGTGGCTCAGCCTGCTGTGGCCCCTGTGGTACTAGCAGCACAAAGTACTGTAGCATTTCAACTGCTCAGATCTAGCAATAATATATCAGTATTGGACAATAATACACACACACACACACACACACACACACACACACACACACACACATTTAAGCAAACACACACAAAGAAACGAACAACACATGCTACACGCACCAAATAAACACAATTACATGTTTGTACTTGACATTCACAAACACAAGCTCTCGCTTTCTCTCTCTCTCTCTCTCTCACACACACACAGGTATGTAATGTGTATGAATGATCATTCTGCTGTATGATATCCAACCATTAAAAAGAAGCCTGAAGCGTGTCATGGCAATACATTTCTTTCACTGCATCAAAACAAGTTATTAGGGCCCGAGCACCGAGGTGCGGCCACTGAAAGTGGCTGCACCGTAGGTGCAAGGCCCTATTGTTTTCGCTCAGATTATTAGGGCCCGAGCACCGAGGTGCGGCCGCTGTAGCAGCGGCTGCACCGTAGGTGCAAGGCCCTATTGTTTTTGCTCAGATTATTCTTATTCTCTTTTCCTCTTAGCCCGTGCGGCCGTTTCACCAACTTGGCATGCTCCAAAACTCTTGTAATTTGGCAGGCATATGTAGAATTGCATTTGATGCTCAGAGACAGAGCCCTGGCCTAGGGTGTGGCTCAGGGGGTCTATAGCGCCACCTATCGCGCTGTCTGTTGTGGTTGACATGTGCATGCACGAAAATGAACCAAATTTGGTAGGCAGATGTGTTGTATAAATCTGAACAACTTTTACATTTACACTACATAGTGAATCTTAAACAAATTTGAGTTATGATTATGATTATGATTTTTGCACATCATGTATTTTGAAACACTTATCCTAGACGGTTTATCGAAATCATGTCATATGAGCAGTAAAAGGATCTTGAGGGGTTGCCCGAGAGGAATTGCGAACAGATTTTTGAATTTTCGAAGCATATCGAAATGGCGAAGGTTTGAATTATGGCGTCTTATTACGAAACAGGAAGTTGGTGTTATAAGCAGAAAAAAGGTTATAAATTGGATGTAATTTGGCAGCTACATGTGGAATTGCTTCTGCTAGTCAGGGACAGAGCTCTGGCCTAAGGTGTGGCTTCGGGACTCTATAGCGCCACCTAGTAGCACGTTCTCTGTTGTGGTTGACACAAACATTCAAGAAAATGAACCAAATTTGGTGGACTTGTGTGTTATTGCTATGGCTAGTCAGATACAGAGCTTTGGCCTAGGGTGTGGCGTAGGGACTCTATAGTGCCACCTAGTAGCACGTTATCTGTTGTGGTTGACACAAACATTCACGAAAATTAACCAAATTTGGTGGACTTATGTGTTATTGCTATCGCTAGTCAGAGACAGAGCTCTGGCCTAGGGTGTGGCTTAGGGACTCTATAGCGCCACCTAGTAGCACGTTATCTGTTGTGGTTGACACAAACATTCACGAAAATGAACCAAATTTGGTGGACTTGTGTGTTATTGCTATGGCTAGTCAGAGACAGAGCTTTGGCCTAGGGTGTGGCATAGGGACTCTATAGCGCCACCTAGTGCGTTGTCTGTTGTGGTTGACACATACATTCACGAAAATGAACCAAATTTGGTGGACTTGTGTGTTATTGCTATCGGTAGTCAGAGACAGAGCTTTGGCCTAGGGTGTGGCTTAAGGACTCTATAGCGCCACCTAGCGCATTGTCTGTTGTGGTTGACACAAACATTCACGAAAATTAACCAAATTTGGTGGGCTCGTGTGTTATTGTTTTTGCTAGTCAGAGACAGAGCTCTGGCCTAGGGTGTGGCTTAAGGACTCTAAAGCGCCACCTAGCGCATTGTCTGTTGTGGTTGACACAAACATTCACGAAAATTAACCAAATTTGGTGGGCTCGTGTGTTATTGCTTTTGCTAGTCAGAGACAGAGCTCTGGCCTAGGGTGTGGCTTAAGGACTCTATAGCGCCACCTAGCGCATTGTCTGTTGTGGTTGACACAAACATTCACGAAAATTAACCAAATTTGGTGGGCTCGTGTGTTATTGTTTTTGCTAGTCAAAGACAGAGCTCTGGCCGAGGGTGTGGCTTAAGGACTCAATAACGCCATCTAGCGCATTGTTTGTTGTGGTTGACACGTACAGTACATTCACAAAAATGAACCAAATTTGGTGGGCATGTGTTTTGTTATAGCTATTCAGAGACAGAGCTCTGGCCGAGAATGTGGCTTATGGACTCTATAGCGCCACCTAGTGTGTTACCTGTTGTGGTTGACATACATTCACGAAAATGAATCAAATTTGGTGAGCTTTTTTGTTATTACTGCCGCTAGTCAGAAACAGAGCTCTGGCCTAGGGTGTGGCTTAGGGACTCTATAGCGCCACCTAGCAGATTGTCTGTTGTGGTTGACACACACATTCACGAAAATGAACCAAATTTGGTGGGCTTGTGCGTTATTGCTATCGATAGTCAAAGATAGAGCTCTGGCCAAGGGTGTGGCTTAGGGACTCTATAGCGCCACCTAGCGTGTTGTCTGTTGTGGTTGACACATACATTCAGGAAAATTGACCAAATTTGGTGGGCATGTGTGTTGCTCATGCACATGCCCACCAACACGCACGTGTTGCTTTGTTAGATTCCGAAATGTCACAGGTCTCCGCACCACAGGTGCTCGGGCCCGCCATCGCCGCTTGCGGCTATATTTTTGTGATTGTGATCGCAGTTGATACCCAGCCACATACAACTGTCATGTTGATGTCTCAAGTCTTTACTTTTTCTTTTAAGATGAGACGTGATCTAGTATTTACTGGCCAAAGACTGCCAACGTTTTTACAATAAGAGGACAACATGTCCAACATATGTTGCAAGAGGCATGACAGATTTGCACTTTGTGGTGTGATCTGATTAAAATATTTAATTGTGGTCATGTAAAACTGAATAAAATGTGGTTTAGTTGATTAAGTGGACACTATTTGAATCATATGGTAATTTTGACTAAATCCAGGTTAACATAGTTGCATTACAATTGAGCTAAACATGTAGGGGCAAGTTTTTAAACTGGAATTGGAGCTGGGAGTTGGACAAACTAGTGACAGAGCAATTGCCCCGTACTTTGTGTTCATGACAGTGACAGACATTTATTGACCTTTTATTGAAATTAATACAATTTTTAATAAATGTGATATTTTGAGATTTGTGATGTAAGTCATAATCAAAATTAAAACCAAAAATGATTGAAATATTTCAGTCTGATATGTAATTAATCTAAAATACAGTACCCACCAGAATTATTGGTACCTTTGGTAATTAAAGTTCACTAAAAACAGGTATATATAATTTATTGTAATCTCACAATGAAAACAATGAGGAAAAAAGCCAACCTTGAAGGGAAGCATTTTTTTAAGACACCAGCAACTCAACCACCAGTGACTTAGATGGCAGCGACTCAAGCACCTGCACCGCACAGTCTGTCTGGAGACACATTTCACATTATGGGCCGAGCTCGACAGCTATACAGGCAGCAGGAAGCAACTGTGCGTCAAGGCAGGGATTCTGAAATGGGCGAGACCTCTCTAGTGAAGGGAAATTGAGTAAACCAATCACATGCAAGCAGTGTTAAAGTCCCATCCATCTACTGACTCTGCCACCTTTGTGCCTCTGTCGGCAAAATACTCCGTCAAATTCGCACCCATTGAGTTGAAATTAAAGGTATGGAGGAACAACAAGATTTTAGAACAAGTTTCGCTTCTCTTTCCAGGTGCACCTGTTCCAGCAATGAATGCATGGTGCTGAGGCTGGTTATAACGGTTTGCACTTTGACCCTCATATTTAGTCATTGTGTTAGCTTTGATCATGTTGAAAATAAAAAATCAGAAAAAAATCATCATCATAATACCCCCGGAAGTTAATTAACCACTTGCAAAACCCCACATTTGTTTCCTTTCCATGAACTCATTGTGTGCATTGTCTCTGTGTGGTCTTTAGCCCCGTTATATCTCAAAGGTTAAGCAGGACAAGAGAAGGAATGAGTGAAGAGCTCTAGCTTCAATATGAAGAATCTCTCGTTTTGCATGGTGTAATTATATCGTCTGCATACATTTGGATGTGAGCTTCTGGGTAAATCAAAGGCAGGTCATTAATATATAAAATTGGTCCTAAAATGGATCCCTGGGGGACTCCAATAGTACAGTTGGCAAAGGAGGAGCATCTGTCATTAATCCTAGTGCACTGCTTTCTAGACTCTGAGTAAGACTCCATCCATGTCAGAGCACTGGGATGGGCAGGTAATGGAGAAGGGGCTGAGATCTATACACAACTGTATTCAAAATGCCAAGACAGCATTACATGCCATGAAAAACAAAAGTAGACAAACGTCATCAGCGTCTGAATTTATTGTATTGATGTTATTATTATACTAATACACTTACTACTTAAAGTAAAGTTGGGAATTACACTTCTACTGCACTTCAATTGACTTGATATAGAATTAACTTTAAGTATACCTAGTTTTATGGTAAGGGTCAGCACAGGATTAGGAATCATCTTGGAAACTGAATCAGAACTGTGCAGAGCTGTCAGCCGGCTGGATGAGCTGTGGGACCTTCATGGCACAGAAGGTCCCACAGTCGAGAGCCACATTGTTTACCCTTCTTTGTTTACCCTGTTTACCTAGACGGGGTCCCCAAAAAGGTGACTCTTGGTGGGGGGAATGGGGGACCAGAATCCGAAAATGGAGGCCCAGGGGCGGAAGGAATGGGAACAGGTGGAGGATTTGCCTTAAGCAGAAATGGAGATGGTAAGGTAAATGGAGATGGTAAGGTGTGTTTGGAGTTGTCAACATGACACAGTAGACGTGATTCTCTCAGGTGTTGTTCTATTCCTTTATAGAGCATTTTGAAGTCCTTACAAATTCCTTCTTGACTTTGCAAGTAAATTATCCTTTTTTTTGTGGTTATGTAATACTAGAGTTTTTAGTTGTGTAAATATGACAGATTAGACCTTTAAGATCTCTGTGCCCAACCTGTAATATTGTATACACTGGCTTTTCCATGCAGAAGTATGAAAACAAACATGTCCGCCTGATGAGAAGTGTTCGAAACCGTATGTAGAGTGGACTACATGTTTTAACTAATCTAAAAGATTACACAAGTGATAACATTCTTGATGTTTGTAATCAGCACTATAATCTAATTAGCCCTAGAAGTGTACAAGGACATCTAGCACTCCAAAGCAGCTAAGTAGCCTCAGTACCATAACAACAAGGGCATCACACGCCACTAGGGCATCATCCACTCAAGCACAAGGACAAATAAAAACAGGGCACACATATATAGAGTGGAGATCAGATTAGTTAACCACCAGAAGACAGAAGCTGGTCTCCCTGCACTCACTCATCATGGTAACGTCCACTTCTTTACGTTTCTAAGTGCTGTCTAAGTGCTGTCAGTTTTTTTTGTGTGTGTGTGTGTGTGTGTGCGTGTGTAAACAACGACAATCTGAGAAAGTGTGAGAATGGCACAGAGACAAGTCACTCTTTCTCTCTGTACTCACTGGATGTCTTTTTGAAGTCAATGCTCTGGTGGTGCCAAACACAGCTTGTGTCTATCAATCAGTACATGCATTGTGCAGACATTGGCGAATAGCAGATTTTCAATTAGTCATTTCTTTCTGATAATATGCTACTCGCACTAAAGGCTCTCAGTGCTGTCGTTTGACTTCCGGTGGAGCGTTAACTATATTGAAACGTGCCCAAATCCTTCTACATCGTAACGTGTTGACTCGCTAGGTGCAACACCCAACCGGGTCCGTGTAGACACTAATTACCATAGCAATAGCGGCAGGTTCGAACACACCGGAAATCAAATGAGCGTATTAGAGCCTTTAGTGAAAGCAGCGAATTCTGGAACGTGGTTGACTCCGGCTTCTTAATCTAATAATATGGATATCCATATGGTTCACCGAGGTGCTTGACTCCGGCTTCTTAATCTAATAATATGGATATCCATATGGTTCACCGAGGTGCTTGACTCCGGCTTCTTAATCTAATAATATGGATATCCATATGGTTCACCGAGGTGCTTGACTCCGGCCTCTTAATCTCCACAGACTGGTGTGTCCAGAGTGGCTTTGGCCACAGTTCTGCTTGTCCTCTCGGTGGTGGGCATCTTGGGGTTCAACCCACACCCTTGCATGCCCTCGCCCAAGCCCTCCAACTACAACCACTTCCTGATGAAACACCTGCCCCAAGACCAGCCCCGCTCTCTGGACCAGAACCAGTGGGAGAGCTTCATCAAGCAGCACAAGCTGTGCTACCGGCCCACCCAGTCCTTCCTGCACTTCGACGACAGGCAGAAGGTTCTGGACGTGTGTTCCCCGGCCGGAGGCAACGCGCTGCCAGGCGACATGTGCATCAGCAAGCACAAGTTCAACTACACCACGGTGCGCGTGGACTCCAACACCTGCAGCATCAAGAGCATCACGCTGGAGGAGAAGAACCTCCTTCTGGCCTGCGACGACATCAACGGCGTGTGCTTGCCCGTCCACTTCCAGGGCAACCCAAACAGCCAGCAGCCAGATAACAACCAGCCACCGTGCCAAGCCCCATGTTAGGCATGAGGATGTAAGAGATGTCAATAAAAAGATATGTTTCTGTGCGCTGCTGTCCCTAAGCAGTGCCCTAAATGCCCTCAACTGTGTAGTCATTGCTCTTATTGCAGCGGGTGAGCTCTGGTGGCAGGGACTGAGCTTTGATGCTGGTGTGGTTTAAGATTTAGATATTTAGATAGGGACAGGTTTGAAAGTAGTATTCAGGTTGAAATGGAACTTTTTGCCCATCATCTAATGTTTGGATTAATTTCAAATACCAAAATGCTCACGTTTGCGTTTAGAGAATCCATATACAGTACAGTAGGTCACTAAAATATTTCCTGGTTATTTATTTCACTCTGATATAGGGAGCTTCCTAAGCAAAACAGACCCAAGAGCTGAACATTATCCCAGAGTTGTGCATGGGTTTAGCATTAGATTTGCTAAGATATGCAGTTGATGAGTATCTCAGACCACACTGATGTGTGTATGGACTAGGGATGTAACGGTATGAAAATTTAACCCCACGGTTATAGTGACCAAAATTATCACGGTTTTCGGTATTATCGCGGTATTTTAAAAATTGTGTGTACAATATGTTAAGAAAGCGCTGATGGGTGTAGACAAGCTGAAATATTTTAGTTTAAAAAAGTGTTTATTACATTAAAAATATAGGCAAACCCTTATTGCCTTCAGCAGGATACCGATCATTCACAGCAGTGGCAATCCTAGTCTCTGCTCAACCCTCCACACACACAGAAAATGGCTTGTCTTGTTTCTATTGCATATTTTGAATGAATAAACTTTATATATTTTGCTAATAGTTTAGAATATGTTAGGATCTGCATAATTACTTATAGCTAAAAATATTCAGTAATTTGAATACTTCATATTGATTTTTAAACTATTACACTTGTCTTTAATGACATTACAGGGGTGTTGTGTAGGTCTAATTGAGAGCCTGTCACTTTAAGAGATACGTGAAGTAGCCTAATTATATTAACCTTCATTCGGTTTTAGGAAAGTAGTCACGCATAGTTCAAGGATAGGCTATCCGTTTTCATTGAATAAAATGAATGTTCAAAAAATTAACAAGTCAAAGAAAATATTGCTGGGATCATAGAAAAGATAAGTGTCTTGCAATGTTAACTTCTATGATTTTGGTGAGCACTAGGCTACTGTACATTAGCCTAATGATAGACATGACGCATGAGCTAACGGGATAGTTACCTTGATGGAAAAGATTGCCAAGGCTGTGTAGCTTTTTTTGGAAATTGAATTAAACACTACAGTAGGCCTAAATGAACTAGATTCCATAGCCTACTGTAGGTAGGTTACCGTGGCATTGTGCTCACTTTTTCCTTGGTTGGAAATGTTGGCTGCTTACAGCTTAACTTATGATTTGGAGTTTGGTATCTGTTATATCCAATGAGTGACACCCAGCGCTCAACATAAAACTTTACGGCATTCTCCTGATAACGTTAGTGGAATAGCCTAGATGTAATGTGAACGTGTAGGCCTACATAAAAAGACGCAGAGTGGCTACATGATACAGCGCACGTTTTGGGGTGAAAATGTTGCACCCTTTAAAAGCAGGTGTAGCCTTATCCGAATCATGGTTAAATCCATCAATTAGAAAACAGAATTAGTAAGGTAAAGTTTTGTTTCATAGTAGCCTTCCAGCTTGTGTCAAAAGCAGGCTCGGATGAAGCTGGGAGGAATTAAACACGCGGTTACCACACCGTAGTATCAACCGTGATAATAATGATATTCGAAATGAACGCGGTAATTGTTATCATCAACATTTTTATCATGGTTTACCGTCACACCGGTAATCGTTACATCCCTAGTATGGACCCGATTAGTACATGCCATCAATCATCACAAATCTGACCAGATTTATGTGGTGAGTCCTTACGTTTTTCTAAGTAAAGAAGCAGGTAAGTCCTGCCAAGTCAGATACTTCAGAGACAAGCAAGGCTAGGCATCTTCTTAGCATTTGGGAAACATAATGGAACAGACTATATACTGTAGCAAGTGATAGGAAGCTACAGGTGTGTGTTATTGATAATCATGCCTCCTGCCTCACTTCTTTTTGAAAAACGATGAATTCGCATATCGCCACTGTCATTGTCCCGTTTTCAATAAATAATATATATAATATATATGCTTTCAATAAATAAAATATAGAATATATATGCTTGGGTCATTTGCTGCAGTCAACTACAGAGCAGTAACCATTAGAAAAACGGAACGTCTGTATATAGACTCTTTTACTGTTTATAAACAGTGATCATGGATGCACACATTTTGATGTTTGTTACACTTCTAAATCAGCATTTAAAACTGTAGTTTTCTCTTCCTCGTCTGAGTCCGTTGTGAGAGTTCATAGTTGTCAAAATCACCTGAGCGCTTCATTTACTTTACACAATGACAATACATTTCCAATGAACAGACAATATTTACATTTAAGTAAATAATGGACTGCGTTACTTTACTAACCATTTCAAAATCCTCCACAAATGTGTGCACAAAAAAAACACACATAAAACACACACAAAAAAACTCCCTGACACAACGTGGAGCCTGCTGGTCCGCAAGGCATGGAGTGAGGTCCGGTGCTTCACCTGATAATTAGCTGCGCAATTGATCTGGATCAAGCAACCGCGGCCCGACAGAAAAGAAAACAAAGTTTCTGCAATTAGGAGGAAATGCTGGCTAGTTTGATGTGATTAAACAGAGTCATACAAATAAGTGGTGGTATGAACGGTCATTGAATGCATGCGGTTGTGCGTTTGCGCAACAGAAACTGAAACTACACAATAACGTTGTTGGCAAAGCTCCGCTTCAAGACTATTTAATTAGGCGTAACGACATTTTACAACGTGGATTCTTGCAACTTCCATGGAAACAGAACAGAGACTGTACAATGCATTGTTTAGCATTGAGTATTGTTTAGTCAAATTTGAATATAACATGGTCTAAAGATTGTATTTAAAGATATCCAGATGATTTACGCCTATATGCTCGGCCGTTTACCTAGACAAAAGTTGGTAGGCCTATTATGTTTCCTGGATCTTTACATTCAGGCATTCAAATGAAATTTCATTATAAAGCATATCAGTTTTTTCTCCATTTGCCTACCGGAGTAGGCCTATGATGCATGCATGAGGGAAACATCCCAAAACAATAACACCCATATAATTGCTGTTGTTTTCAGAAGTATTTCTCATGCAACCATGCAAAAGCAATGAACTATTGTAAATATATCTTACATTATCAAAGCAGGCCTCTGATGTGCATAGGACATGTAAACACATGCATAGCACTTTAAGCACTTTTAGTACTTCAAATATTGACTGCTTTGAAGTGAAGTGCATGTCTAACAATATAGCATAATAATGATTGTGATAATGATAATCATAATGATAATTTGATGTGGGGTGGAGGTACGTGTAGGTGGGCCCCAATGACCCCGGCCCCCGCGGTATTTATGTTCCGTATTTTATTTTCTCAGAGTTGGCAACCCTAGTGCAAGCACAGTGAGGATGCACACAGGAATCCTGGAAAAGTCTGTGACACCAATGACTTCCTTCCTTGAAAGAGCAGCCTTGAAGTGCTGGCCAGAGTCAGATGTGATGTGAAGCTACAGTAAAAGCTGTTAGTGGACAATCACAGTAAAACTAGACACAGCCTAACCTTGTTTCAATCACACTGAAAACTTTAAGTGCACACGCACAAAAAATGCAATTCTAACTAAATGATCCCTTTACATGTGGGTGTATTCATGGACATCACATATCCAATATGCCCTCACAGTGTCCCTGCCACTCATTGCACTCCCCTGGAGCAGACCCAGCTCCACCAGTGGGACTCAGTGCAGTCTTACTTCTGGTGCAGTGAAGGACGGCTGTGGAGTAATCAGTGGTATCAGTTCAAAGGGCAGCGACAGACATGCTGCCAACAGGGTGGATCTCTGTCAGCATGAGGCCTTTCAGGATATAGCATGGAACATAAATGCACACACAGACTACTATGGCAAGCCTTTTTAACATTTAACAGTTACTGTAGACTGGATATCTCTTGCAGATATCTAATTTAATTTTGCCTTGTCAGAAAGACGTTGATATCTACTATGTTAATTCCGGATAATCAAATGTAACGTTTAAATGTTAAAAGGGCTTGCCATAGACTACACTCGCTGTCCCACTGAACAGAGCACATGGTAGTGTGTCCTGTCCTGGTCTGGCCCTGATTTGGCCCAGCTCTGGCTGTGATTTGGCCCAGCTCTGGCTGTGATTTGGCCCAGCTCTGGCTGTGATTTGTCTTGGCCCCTCCCAACATTACTGTGACAGTCTAACTTTCCCAGGAATCACCAGAATGGAAAGTGGAGGAACAGACGTGGAGCACAGAGGAATGACTCAGACGAGGCGTTCCGGGGACATGTTTACACATGTCA
Source organism: Sardina pilchardus (assembly GCF_963854185.1). Taxonomy (NCBI): domain Eukaryota; kingdom Metazoa; phylum Chordata; class Actinopteri; order Clupeiformes; family Clupeidae; genus Sardina; species Sardina pilchardus. The sequence continues at coordinate 2,738,532 of NC_084999.1, read as the reverse complement.
GGCCTTTGCTGTGGGACGGGAGGGGGGGGGGGGGGGGGGGAAGGGGGGGGAGGGGCGGAACAGACTGCCGCCACAGCAGAAAGGGAGATCCTGACTGCCGCACACAGAGAAACGAAACCCAGCAAGCAACAACACAGCCCCCTGCTTCCTGCTTCACGGTAACGTGCTACCTCACACACTCAGCGACACTCTGAGCACAAGGCTTACAGGATCCCCTGCCCTGTGGCGAGACTCAAGCGGTACTGTAAAGATGGCTGTGTGTCTGTGAGCGCTGAACAGGCCTCGTTGGGACATGCTAAAAATAACTCTTATATTTTTACACGTCACCGTGTGGAGCACTGGCTGCCTGCAAACAACTCAGAGGTATGGGGAGGGGAGCAGGGGGAGAAGAGACACAGAGACAAACAAAGAAAAGAAAGAAAGAAAGAAAGAAAGGATATTTGATTTGTTATAACTTTGTACATTGATGATCTTTTCATACAGACATACATTACATACAGAGGTATGGGGAGAGGAACAGGAGGTGAAGGAGACAAAGAAGAGAAGAAAGAAAGAAAGAGAGAGAGAAAGAAAGAAAGAAAGAAAGAGAGAGAGACAGAAAGAAAGAAAGAGAGAGAGACAGAAAGGATATTTGATTCTTTACAACTGTGTACACTGATGATCTTTTCCTACAGGAAGGCGAGATGAAGACTGCTGTTGTGTGGACCCTGTGCCTGCTGCTCTCCCTCACAGGGATGGCCGCTTCGGATGACCAGAACGCGATAGCCTGCGAGCTGCCCGCTCGCTCCTCGGCCTACAACAACTTCCTGAAGCGCCACATCATGGAGGGAGCGCCGAGTGCCGACGACCAGAACGCTTGGGAGAACCTTCTGCGGAACATGAAGTTCTGCAACCGCCCCACGCAGTCCTTCCTCCCCGAGAGCGAGCGGCGGCGGGTGGAGGCGGTGTGCTCCCCGGCGGGGGGCAAGGCCTTCAGGGGCAACATGTGCATCAGCAAGGAGCCCTTCTCCTTCATCACCGTGCGCGTGGAGCCCGACACCTGCGGCATCAAGCGCATCGTGCACGAGCGCAAGCACCTGATCCTGTCCTGCGACAAGGTCCAGAACGCCTGCCAGCCCGTGCACTTCGAGGGGAACCCGCAGAGTCTCGTGCCCGACCAGAACAAACCCAACTGCGGCCTCAGGTCACCCGGGAGCGGAGGCCACAGGGCAGCAGCTGGACTTGTGAGCATGCTTTGTCTCCTCCTGGTGGCGCTAGAGATCGCCGTGTGAGCTAGCCAACGGGCTATTTCCTGCTTTATTTCAACCGCTGTACCACTGATTGTGATATGTCTTTATTTGATCATAAGTACGTGACTGCGTTGTATATACAGTATGCCCACCTTTCGCAAACAATGAGCTCTATCAGCATGTTCCATGATGTGCCACTTCTGACTTTTACACGCTTAAGCCCAACGCCCATTGGTGACGTTTGATGGGCGTCAAGTTTAGAACATTGCTCTATCTCTTGAGCTTCAAATCCATGGATGCGAATGTCAGCCACCAGCGCTTTGGCTTTTACACCAAGTAGCTTAACCATTAGCACATTTACAGTTACACAACGTATTTTAACCATCCAGCAATCTAATTCAATCCTCCATTGACATAAAACACCATTGACATAACATTAGCTTTCAATGTTTTCAAAAAAGGTAAACAAACACAGGCAGACACAGTTCTTTGCTACTGCCAGAGTATAGCCTATGTAGGCTAAATAAGTATTTCAATACTAATGTATTGAGTCTGTTTGATATCATTTGATGTGATTGATTCTGAATGTATGGAGATACATTTGATAAACTTATTTGAATCTGTAATTGCATTGGTGTTTTCTCTGTGTTCAAATGTACAGCCTTAGAAAGTCTGTAAAGTCTGAAAGTCTGAGTCCAAAGTGAAAGGAAACTGAAACTCATTTTCACATACTGTAGGCTAAAACACATAGCAACACCCCACTGTAATGTATTTTATGCAGCCTAAACCTTAGAGACTTTTTTGGTAAAAGAATGTGCATGTAGTCCATTTCATTGATATGGATGCAATATTATCCCTAATTGTTAAATGAAAGGACTGATTTCCCAGGAGACTAAAAACTGACACTAGTGTTGACACAGAGTGAAGTGAAACTCAGGGACGGGACGGCAGGACCACGACGGTAGGCACCCTGAATGAAGCAGCATGTCTGCAATGCAGTCGACCAACCACAAGGTGGCAATGCTACTCCAACAGATTTTTCACAACGAGACTTTGCCTACCCGCTCTTGCAAATCACATTATGGAGGTTAAATTATGGCCGTGGTGTTCTCCTTGTAAGGACGCGCTCTTGTGCCTTTTCACCGTGCACTCACCCCTCTCTGCTCCATGATCCTTGTATGTTTCTATTGTACTGCAGGGGACAGGAATGCACACCCTTTCTCCCACCGAATTCCACTTCTAAGCCTCTTTCTCTCACACATGCCATAAACCACACACACACACACACACACACACACACACACACACACTCTCACACACACCAATCACAGTGTAGGCGCCAGGGTAGCAGACTAGGCTGTGCAGCGCACCTGCACCTGCGGAGAGATGCATCACACTACACCTGGCCTGTGCCCAGCAGCATGGCACCTACACCTGGCCTGTGCTCTCAGTGTACAGTAAGGCCCAGCCGCACCTACACCTGGCCTGTGCTCTCAGAGTACAGTAAGGCCCAGCAGCACCTACACCTGGCCTGTGCTCTCAGAGTACAGTAAGGCCCAGCAGCACCTACTCCTGGCCTGTGCTCTCAGAGTACAGTAAGGCCCAGCAGCACCTACTCCTGGCCTGTGCTCTCAGAGTACAGTAAGGCCCAGCAGCACCTACACCTGGCCTGTGCTCTCAGAGTACAGTAAGGCCCAGCAGCACCTACTCCTGGCCTGTGCTCTCAGAGTACAGTAAGGCCCAGCAGCACCTACACCTGGCCTGTGCTCTCAGAGTACAGTAAGGCCCAGCAGCACCTACTCCTGGCCTGTGCGCTCAGAGTACAGTAAGGCCCAGCAGCACCTACTCCTGGCCTGTGCTCTCAGAGTACAGTAAGGCCCAGCAGCACCTACTCCTGGCCTGTGCTCTCAGAGTACAGTAAGGCCCAACAGCACCTACTCCTGGCCTGTGCTCTCAGAGTACAGTAAGGCCCAGCAGCACCTACTCCTGGCCTGTGCTCTCAGAGTACAGTAAGGCCCAGCAGCACCTACTCCTGGCCTGTGCGCTCAGAGTACAGTAAGGCCCAACAGCATGGCATAGGACTGGTCCTTCTTTAGCATCCCTGGAAATCTGTGAGACTCTCAACTCAACTCAACTCAGCTCAGCTCAACTCAACTCAGCTCAACTCAACTCAACTCAACTCAGCTCAACTCAACTCAGCTCAACTCAACTCAACTCAACTCAACTCAACTCAACTCAACTCAACTCAACTCAACTCAACTCAACTCAACTCAACTCAGCTCAGCTCAGCTCTCAATGTGATGTAGTCCTTACATGATGTTCTTAGGGAAGGTAAATACCCTTGACTGAGGGGGTGGGTGTTGGTGGGGTTTACGTGCTCCTGGGTGCTGTGTTTGGCAAATGCTGGCTGTCCCAGTAGCACATCAACAGTGAAGTTGCATTCTGGCGTGCTGAGAACGGGGCATTCAGTGCTGAGCTGGGGTGGGGTGAGCATGCTGGG
>NC_084999.1:2717303-2719803 GCF_963854185.1 Sardina pilchardus | reverse complement strand
GGGACAGTCCTTCAGCGAGACCACTGTGGACGGACGCGCCTGCACGGTACACACACACACACACACACACACACACACACACACACACACACACACACGCACAAGCACACGCACACGTTTGTTTGAGTAAGATGGGCTTTCTAGATCTGAATAAATGCCAAATAAGTGAGAAGATTTCATGACATACACACACACACCTGTTCTTTCATGTCCCCATGGTAACCCCTAATCTCCCTGGTCTCACTGTCCTGGGGATCTCCTAGGTAACGGTGACTGATTAGGCCACGGCCTTCTGCTCAGGTGGCAGCTGCACCTGCCTGTCTCTCCTCTCAGTAGCCATGCTTTTACATTGGTGTGTGTTTGTGCTTGTGTGTATTTGTTTATGTGTGTTTGTTCCTCTCACTCTCTTTCTCTGTGTGTGTGTGAGAGAGAGTGTGTGTCTGGCTCGTCAGCTGTTTTCTCTGTGGAGGGTTTTGATCACGTCGCTCATCTCAGTGGAGATGATGTCTAACAGCTGACGTTAGATCTCTTCTCTTCTTTCCTCCCTCTCTCTCTCTCTCTCTCTCTCAATCTTTCTTTCCTCTTCACTCTCCTCCCCCTCTCCATCCATTTGGGCCTGTCTCACACGTCGGACTCTATCATTCTGTCCTTCCCTCCCTCTCTCTCTCTCTCCCTCTCTCCCTGCACCCCTCCCTCTCCCTTACCTCACCCATTTTCCCCTCTTCAATCTGATATTCCCTCAGCAAGGCTCCTCATAACTTCACATCTCTCTACCTCCCTCCCTCCCTCCCTCCTCCCCACTTCATCATCCACACCTCTCTCTTTCCCTCTCTCTCTCCCTCCATCTTTCATACTTCTCTCTGTCTATCTTTCTCTCCATTCATCTCCCATATTTCTCTCCCTCTCTCTTTCTCTCTTTGTCTCAGTACACAGTTCTGTATATCATTGCCATTGTCCGTCTCCAAAACAAACAGCCTGCATTTTTCAACATCAACAATGAGGGTGGAAAACATTAACACCTCCCAGTCAATCTCTCAGCCTTTTCACTCACACTCTTCTCTTTCCTTGCCTCTCTCTCTCTCTCTCTCTCTCTCGTGCCCTTCTGCACTTCTCTCTTCCTCTCCTCCGTTTCCCATTTTTCTTTCTCTCTCTCTCCCACAACTGTGTCAATGTGTCCCCCTCTCCCCTCTCTCTCTTTACCCTTCTTTCTCTTTCCGTTTCTCTCTATTTCCCTCTTCTACTCTCTCTGTTTCTCTTTTTCTCACACACTCATTCAACATCAACAGGAAGTTGTCTGGATTGCTAACTTGCCCTCTCTGGTGTCTTGCAGAGTTCCCCTCATTGGGAGACTGACAGTAAAATCACCTGTGAGCAAACCCTGGTAAAGGGGGAGGGCCCAAAGACTGGGTGGACCCGGGAGATCACCAATGACGGCGAGCTTATCCTGGTAAATCTGCTTTCTTATTGGCTAATTAATCAGTCCATCATTCATGAAGGGAGAATGTGGCAAAACAGGGCTAGATTACTGAGAGATCAAGGCCAGATAAGGGCTAGATCAAGTCTAAGATAAGAGCCACATTACAGTGTGATGGAGACCATCAGATAAGAGCCTGGTCAGAGATAGATTACGGCTAGATGAAGGTCATATCAGGGCCAGATGAAGGCCATATCAGGGCTACATGAAGGCTAGATGAAGGCCATATCAGGGCTAGATGAAGGCCATATCAGATGAAGGCCATATCAGGGCTACATGAGGGCCAGATCAGGGCCAGATTAAGGTCATATCAGGGCTAGATGAAGGCCATATCAGGTCTACATGAAGGCTAGATGAAGGCCATATCAGGGCTAGATGAAGGCCATATCAGATGAAGGCCATATCAGGGCCAGATGAAGGCCATATCAGGGCTAGATGAACTCCATATCAGATGAAGGCCATTTCAGGGCTAGATGAAGGCCATATCAGGGCTAGATGGAGGCTATATCAGATGAAGGCCATATCAGGGCTAGATGGAGGCCATATCAGATGAAGGCCATATCAGGGCTAGATGGAGGCTATATCAGATGAAGGCCATATCAGGGCTCAGCTGCTACTCCAGATGTGTGTGTGGTCGGCACCAGGCTGTGCTCTAATAGAACATTGAAAGAAAATGACTAATCATATCATGCAGGAGGAAAGTGAATGTACAGATGTGTGTATGTGTGTGTGTGTGTGTGTGTGTGTGTGTGTGTGTTGTCTTCTCTAAGTTAGGTGTATGTGTCTGTGAGGAGGTGTGTTTGCCAGGATGCATTTTTATTGAGAGAATGGGGCTTGTGTGCTCTTCTCACTCTCTCTGTGTGTGTGTGTGTGTGTGTGTGTGTGTCTGTGTACGCAGGCCTTAGAAGGCAGGGCCAAAATAAAGCCATGAATTACCCCACACTTCCTGTGACTCATAGGGCAAACTGCTGATGTCCAAACTGACCACCCCCCCCCCACCCCCACCTCAAACACGTACGCACACAC
>NC_084999.1:2702303-2707303 GCF_963854185.1 Sardina pilchardus | reverse complement strand
ACCAGCAAAGACCAGCTAAAACCAGCTGAAACCAGCTACCAGCATAAGCTGGTTTCTTGCTGTTTTTTTCAGCAGGGAAGTTCAACCCCTTTCACAGAGATGGATCGCAGATTGTGTGGATAGACTACAATGCAGGCCAAATTAATAGCTTCTTAAGAATAGAAATTAGACTTTACTAGTTACATTTTAACTCAACCTGAGAGGTGTGTATTTGAAGCACAGGAGAACGATTGCATTTTCATTGGTTGGCCATAAGCATGTTTCTCTGCAGAATGTGCTGACATAACGTGTCCAGTAGGGGGCAACAGAGGGACAGATCAACGCCATGGCAGATCCAGATGAAGAGATGTTGATTATCAAACTGCCTCTTACTGTAACACTGCTCAACATGAGTGAGGCTCTGAGGCAGGATTACAATAATAATCGAGGATCAACTCAAGAACAACTCTCCACCTGTTGAGAGGGTGGTTTAGAGTCATACAAATTATAAATATGTGCAATGTATTAGCAGTTATCTTATAGACATCAGAGCACAATAAATATGGCTATGTAAAATGCTGTTCATACTGCATATCTATATATTCTGCTCTTATAAAACTTTACACATAGTTTTTTATTTAAATTACGGTAAACTATAGCACTTTCTTAACTGTATTGTATAATGTCTCTGCACTGCATCATACTGTATGTCTTATACTGTGTATAGTGCACCACCTGTCTATACTGTGTGTATCAGATTGCACTTTTCTGCTCTGGTTAGAACCAAACTGCATTTGGTTGTTTCTGTAAAGACACTACAGTTTTTCTCAAATGCTAAAACACAAAAGCCAATCCTCTAAATCAAATGACCAGTTGTCTAAACACATTTACTAAATCTAGCCATCATTTTTCAATATCATAAACACATTTCACATGAAAACACAATTCACAAAACACAATCCTCCGTTCTCATAAATCTAAGCACATTTTTCCTTGCTGAAACACATGTTGCAAAACATATTCTCAAATGAAAGCTCATGTGATGCAAAATGCTTGCCACAGTCAGCAATAACTGAACACAATGAACACACCTGGCGTCATTTATTACACACAATGACTCCAAATTGAAGACACTTGTTGCTAATGCGCACAGTGACTGTGGTGTGTGTGTGTGTGTGTGTGTGTGTGTGTGTGTGTGTGTGTGTGTGTGTGTGTGTGTGTGTGTGTGTGTGTGTGTGGTGTGAATGAAGAAAATACTGTAAAAAGAACTTCACACCCTGATCATGTTTTCAAGAGTGCTGTTGTGTGCAGTAGATTCTGGTTTTTGTATTGAGTTGTGTTACAGTAGTGTTCTTGCAGAATTATCTGTACTCTTCATATGAAACTCACAACTCTAAATGCCTAATCCTCTGCAAAGATCTAAGAAGATCCGTTACTCTAAAGTTTTTTTTAAAAGAAATATGCATCGGCAGTTATGAAACAAAGAACCTTCTCACAAATTGAGCATTGTGTTTTAAATTGTTTTGCTGTGGTGTGTAATGATGTCTATAGTGTTTACATTTTTAAAACCTTCGAGCTGCTCTTTTGGTGTGAAAGTTTGAGTTTTGAAGTGAGAAGGTGTGGTTGTGCTTATGTAGTTTAGAAAAGGGTATTGTGTTTAGACATTGGAGAACATGGAGGAAACGTTTGTGAAATGTGTTTTAGCATTTGAGAAAAACTGTAAAGATGAATGTAATCTAATCTAATCTAGTCTAATCTAATGTTGCTCATCAGCAACCTGTAATACTTTGCTGCCCCCCTGTGGAAGATTAAGTAGCTATAAGCACATCACTTTTCTGACATTATCGAACACAATCTGGGGCAATGGGCCAGAAACACATTACACCAGATCTTTCAGATCAAAATATCACTTTACACAACATTACTGCCCTTTCAACACGCTTGATTGTCCTTTTGAGTTACAGAAAAGTTATCATCTTGGGGTCACCAAGTCATCCCCGACAAATCTTCAAAAGCGACCTCAGTGCTAATAGATCATTAAGAGGGCAGGCCAGGTAAAAGCCTTTAATGTCATTTCATGAAATTAATTAAATTAAATTAAGAGTGCGCTCCTTGCCCACTCTAGCTGGATTTGGCCCACACAGAAGAACCACTACTCTACTCAAAAGAACCCCATGCCTAGTGGTGGAACCACGTCACTGTTTGGCAAGTCACAAGAAAGCCCCAAGTCTTAGCAGTCAAGACAGAGAAGGGCAAGTCGAGTCCAAATCCAAGTCACATCAAAGCCAAGTCGAGTCCAAATCCAAGTCCCAATCTTTTTCAAGTCCTGAACAAGTCATCATTTACTCTTCACTTGATGAAGATATTTTTAGACTATCGACTATCGATAATAAATAGTATTTTTAGTATAAATACAGATTAAAATATATTCAATGTTTCTGTCTTCCCAAAGACCTTCAAAGTATTGTGCGTTGTCCCAACATTTTACACCCACATACATTGACACTTCCCAGGCTTTGTATGTGGCAGTCCTTCCACTTCTGTGTCAGTCACAACTGTTTGCACACACATTCTCTCCATATCCAAACATAATCTTGCAATGACACTTTGTGTACAGTTGTCTTCACCCTTCTGTGCCTTTGTTAGAACTGTGAACCAAAACCTCTGATGACCTCATGCAAACATTTATAACTGAAGTAGAAATGATGAACAGACCATTACACGCGAATGGAACAAAACAGTAAAGCGCTGGATCTATTTATTAATAGTGTTTCATACATACAGTTAAACACAGATTCCTACCCCTTTTATAATATTGATTTAGCGTTGATTTTCTCTTGACCGATATGTTTGATCTGCCATATGCCAAAAGGTTGTATGACAATGTGGTACCAACCACAAAATCAAATTCATCAGGTCAAAACAAAAATGGTTTACTGAACACAAAATCAAGCTTCTGCCATTGCCGTCTGCATCCCCTGATCTAAACTCAACATAGAGACAGTGGGGTGAATCAAAGAGCACCAGTGTGGACCTACAGTAGGAATCTGGATGATCTGTGGAGATGTTGTCCAGAGGAGTGGTCTCCAATCCCTTGATTTGCATTCTCTAACTTTATGGGATGTCATAGGAGAATATCACAAGCTGTTTTATTGGCAAAGGGGTGGCAATAATTGTGACCGATGTGTTTTTGCTAAAAAATATTGCTTTTTTTTTAGATTTTCTCTTTTTTTTCTCAGAATAAACATGCTTCCTTTCAAAGATGGAATTTTCCTCACTGTTTTTATAGTGAGATTACAGTTTTTTTCAATTGCTAACAAGCGTTTGTCCATTCAGTTGACACATTTTCAAAACTCTAAACACAGTTAGCACAGCATCGGTCTTTCGTGGCCATACCATTCACACATTTCATGTTGTTTTCACACAGTATGCAGTCAGTGAATACATTTTCACAATGCTTACATTTTCTTAACAGACAAACTATACCTCCCAACAAAATAATGGATCGTTTTTGTATTATTTTCCAATGTTAACACACAACATCCCACAATAGTTAAAACAATATTCCAAACCTTAGATACAGTATAAAAACCTCTGCTTCTGCAATGTTATCAATTCAAAAGCAATATATCTCAGCTGATAATAAACAAACAATCGAATAATTGACACACAGATGATTTATGTTGGGTAAATTGGGCCAACCACAGCTGATTTCAGTCTGTCTTAGACTCAGTGGCAGGGGTCTCTATTACATTGACACTTACACAGTAAAAAGAGGAGGTGATGTTTTTGGAAGCAGAAACAGAAAAAGACAAATACTGTAATGTCTGGACAAGGAAGAGCAAGAGTAAGGGGCCCAGGGAGAAGAGCAGGCCTTGTGAGAGATGCAGTGAGAGGTGCAGGAGCACTGAGAGGAGCAGGTGCAGAGATTAGACACAGTAATATTGTGCTTTTTATTTTGTTCACCCCCTTTTTATCTGGGCTTTTTGCTGTTTTTTTGTTCAGAATGCTCTTGTGTATCATGGATATTTTGTTCACTGCAATGCTGTAAAACTTTTTCTGTTCTATCATAGTCTTTATGATAGAACAGTATTTATACTGCACCTCCTGTAGGCCTAGTGAACAGGAAAAAAAAAATAAAAATAAAAAAAAATTGCTTTTTACCGGAATGCATTTGAATGTGAACATTACATCTGGACATACAGTTCCTAACCAAGAATTTTACAGTAGTGTAAAAATGCTGGATTGCATGTTTTGCATGCAAATACCTGTAAAACTGAAACATAAGTCTATGCAGTTTTTGTAATGTGAACAGTAGCCAGTATTTTGAAACCTAGTGTACTCTGGTTGACTGCATGTATCTTGTGAAGTGAAAACAAGTTTTAGTCTTTGACAAAATAACTTCATTTTGAGTCAGGTTTCCAGTGTTTTGGTAAAGTAAGTGTTTGCAGAGAAATGAAGAGTTAGTGTATATGTAACAAAATGTGGTGTAAGAACATGGGATGTGCTTTTGAGAGGAAAATGATCCATTCGGCCAATTGTGTTTTGTAGGTGAGAGTCTGTGTTTAGAGTTTTGAAAATGTGTCAAATGAATGGACAAACGCTTGTTAGCGATTGAAAAAAACTGTAAGATAAATATTTTTATGACAGCAATTAGTGAACTTTACCAGGGGTGCCAATAATTCTAGAAGGCACTGCACAACCAAATAGTCCAACATTACAACATTGTCAAAAACACTAAATAACTAAAAATAGTTTGGAGATTAATTCATATTCACTTATATCCATTTGTAGCCCTACATCTTTTAAATGATTCCTGACAAACATCACTAGGCATAGTTATGTGTGTCAACATGAAGATGGCAAAATATGAGGTGATCAGGATTGTTTGGAGAGAGAGAGAGAGAGAGAGAGAGAGAAAGAGAGAGAGAGGAGTGTGGTTTGGGGTTTTTAAAATGCGAACCAGGCGCAGAGAGGGGCCAGTGTGCGTGTGCGCGTATTGCACAGGACTGTCCTACTCC
>NC_084999.1:2694803-2697303 GCF_963854185.1 Sardina pilchardus | reverse complement strand
GTATGTCTGTGTCTTTGTGTGTGTGTGTGTGTGTGTGTGGTGAGTGTGTGTGTGTTTGTGTGTGTGTGTGTGTGTGTGTGTGTGTGTGTGTGTGTGTGTGTGTGTGTGTGTGTGTGCGTGTGTATGTGTGTGTGTGTGTGTGTGTGTGTGTGTGTGTGTGTGTGTGTGTGTGTGTGTGTGTGTGTGTGTGCGTGTGTATATGTGTGTGTGTGTGTGTGTGTGTGTGTGTGTGTGTGTGTGTGTGTGTGTGTGTGGTGTGTGTGTGTGTGTGTGTGTGTGTGTGTGTGTGTGTGTGTGTGTGTGTGTATGGGTGTGTGTGTGTGTGTGTGTGTGGTGTGTGTGTGTGTGTGTGTGTGTGTGTGTGTGTGTGTGTGTGTGTGTGAGTGTGTGTGTGTGTGTGTGTGTGTGTGTGGTGTGTGTGGTGTGTGTGTGTGTGTGTGTGTGTGTATAGTGTGTGTGTCTATCTCTCTGTGTGGTGTGCATGTGTATGTATGAAGTAAAACCTAGACTTTACAGCCACCACTGAATGGTACAAATGTTTAGAGTTACCATGGCGAAACCCTGGAGGCCTTATATGTGGCTTGAGCTATAAACTCCACTGAGATTTAAACCAGAGAGAGAGAGCGAGAGAGCGAGAGAAAGACAGAGAGAGAGAGACAGAGCGAGAGAGAGAGAGAGAGAGAGAGAGACTCTTCAAAGCCTCTTTATCAAAATATCATACTCAGAGTATTAGACTCAAAGTATCAAAAGGCTTCGGCATATGAAACATTCATATTCACCCTTCTCTCCTTACACGATGGATTCTCAATGACCGAAAAGATTCCAGTTTCCAAACGCTTACTCTGTTATAAGCTTATGCTACTCTGCATTGCTCAAAAACTTGAACCTGCCAATCATGTCTGCATTAAAATGTTTTAGTTTTACACTTTTATGCTATGTTATTTCACAATTCTACTTTTATGCTATGTTATTTCACAATTCCACTTTTATGCTATGTTATTTCACAATTTCCCAAAGGTAATTCAGAATAACCACATTTTCTTCCAACATTATACGTTGCACATAGTCTGTTTATCACCATACTAAGCTCAGTCATTGAACATTAGTCTGGGGAGTCTGTGCTGTATTTCTACGGGCATAGTTCAAATGACTGCACACTTTTGGATAGTCCTTCAACCAATCAGACCAACAATCCAGGTGCGCCTTTTGGGTAAGCTGGTTTGTGATTGGACCCAGAAAATGTGGACGGGAAGCAGAAGAGATAGATGTGCAGGTTTCCAGCCTGAGCTGCCGGGCGAAATGCAAATGGTCAGTTTACTCAGCCTTAATTGCACGCTGCACCTAAATACAAACCCTGAAGAGTTTAGCTGATTACACACTGAAGAGAAAGCTAAATGTGAAAGCCATGGACTAAACAACACAAGAGTGTGTTTGTTGTTATAACGTCCATGTACAATCTGTGTTGTTGGTTCCAGATGGGATATGTCTATCCTGGAGACTATTGGAGCCTTACACGGTGGTATTGCAATTTACCACAAGTCCTTTTGTATCCTTGTTCAGCTGAAAGTATTAGCGGTCCATCTATGATGACGATCCCACTCAGACGGTTTCTCAGCTCCTCTGTGAGTGTGTGGTGGCCCGAACCCGTCTGTTTCCTTGGGAACGCCACTGCTGGAGATGGAGAGAGGACTGAGATGACATGACAGAAACCTCTAAATGCGCTAAATGTGTTCTTTCAGAGAGACAAAGACAGAGAGAGAAGTTTTAAACTCTGTTGTTCAACCATTATCCCACGTTCTCATGTCAGCATGATCTCCCGACCAAAAGCCTCAGTCACGAGATGGAAAGAGATAGCTAGAGAGAGGAAGGGAGAGAGAGAGAAAGAGAGGGAGAGATGGAGAGATGACGTGGCTAAAGTTCAATAGCAGCATCAGTGTTTGTGTTCGTATGTGTGTGTGTGTGTGTGTGTGTGTGTGTGTGAGTGTGAGTGTGTGAGTGAGTGAGTGAGTGAGTGAGTGAGTGAGTGAGTGAGTGAGTGAGTGAGTGTGTGTGTGTGTGTGTGTGTGTGTGTGAGTGAGTGAGTGAGTGAGTGAGTGTGTGTGTGTGTGTGTGTGTGTGTGTGTGTGTATCAGACAGAATGAGACAGTGATACAGATGGTGAGGTGATGGTTTCAGCTGCGTCAAAAGAAATAAGAGAAAACGACAGATGAAATGGAGTAGAAAAGAGAGAGAGAGAGTCCTCACTAAAGGAAGTGTGTGGGAAGAGGGAGCGCGAGGGAAGAGGAGACTCCTGGGGAGACAGAGAGGGAGGGGGGCACACAAAACAGTGAGATTAACATGGAGACCAATGAGACATGGCAGAGAGAGGATCACACAAGACAGTGAGATTAACATGGGGACCAATGAGACATGGCAGAGAGAGGATCACACAAGACAGTGAGATTAACATGGGGACCAGTGAGACATGGCAGAGAGATGACCACACAAGACAGTGAGATTC
>NC_084999.1:2684929-2687429 GCF_963854185.1 Sardina pilchardus | reverse complement strand
ACAGTGCCTGGACTGGTGATGACAAAATATTTGTGGTTTGTGCCTGTGTGTGTGTGTAGTGCGTGTGTAGTGTGCATTTGTGCGTGCGTGCGTGCGTGCGTGCGTGCGTGCGTGCGTGCGTGCGTGCGTGCGTGCATGCGTGCATGCGTGCATGCGTTTGTGCATGTGTGTGTGGACTGTGTTTGTGCATGTGTGTATGTGTATGTGTTACTGCATGTATGTGTGTGTGTTTGTGTATGTGTGTTTGAGGGAGAGTGTGTCAGTGTGTCCTGCTGCATGTCTACGTGTGTGTTCTGATTCTGTGACACCTGTAAAGGTGCTTTGTCCACCTTGAGTCACCTGCTGCCGTGAGACGGACTGCATATTTCCTGCTACCCCAAATTCTCTTCTCTCTACCCACAATGCCCCTCTCCTGACATGTGGTGCCCGCGGGCGATTCTAGTAAATCTGTCACCTGGGCCCTTTCTCTGGGTGCCAGCTCTCGCCCCAGGGCCTCGTCTGCAGCGACAGCGTCTGATTTACGAGCGCTCCCTCCATCACATCTGAGACGCTCTTTACAACACTGCTGCCACTCACTCGCTCTGATCCTCACACACACACACACACACACACACACACACACACAGTGCAGCGCTCCATCACATCTGAGACGCTCTTTACAACACTGCTGCCACTCACGCGCTCTGATCCTCACACACACACACACACACACACACACACACACACAGTGCAGCGCTCCATCACATCTGAGACGCTCTTTACAACACTGCTGCCACTCACGCGCTCTGATCCTCACACACACACACACACACACACACACACACACACAGTGCAGCGCTCCATCACATCTGAGACGCTCTTTACAACACTGCTGCCACTCACGCGCTCTGATCCCCGTGAGTTACGGCCAAGGACGTCTCCAGCCGCTTCAGCGCAGCGCTGCATCTCATACACACACACACACACACACACACACACACACACACACAGCGCAGCGCTGCATCTCATACACACACACACACACTTACGGTGCAGTCAGACGCTTGCGTCCGCCAACGTATGCCTCATTTTGTCACATTTCCATAAACGCAAACTGATTGGTTTGTCAGTGTTTGAAAATTTGCATACACAGAATTTCATTGGCTGGCGCTTGTGCGATTCGTCAAAAGTTGAACATTTCTCAACTTTGTAGCGGAGGCAACGTACAGTATCCCAGGCAACGCATCGGACCCACAATTCAGTGCGGCATGAAATGAAGTCCAGCCAATGTAAAGTGAATGGGAAAACAACGGATGAACGTTGGTCTGACTGCACCGACACACACACACACACAGCGCAGCGCTGCATCTCATACACACATACACACACACACACACACACACACACACACACACACACACACACACACAGCGCAGCGCTGCATCTCATGCCTTTCTAAATGTGTGCTAATCAATGAGCGCAGTGCATGAAGCATAATTGTGACTTCAATGAGGGGTGTGTTGCTGGCTGCAAGAGGGGGAAACAGTGCTCCCTCGGCAGACGTTGGGTTGGATGTGATGCTTGGCACGGTTTGTGCATGTCTGACTGATTCAGAAGTGCACTGGCTTTGATGTGGTCCTTCAAGGGTGTGTGTGATTGTGTGTGTGTGTGTGTGTGTGTCATGATACTGATTTGCTTAGAATAATAGGAGGTATTCTTGCCCCCCCAGTCTGTTAAGAGGGGCTGACTTCTGAGACGGTATATGACTCTTCTCGTAAATACCTACTCTCTGCAGATTATTAAAGCTTATGGAGGCGTCATTAACATGTATCCTAACCTGCAGATGGATGACAGGTGGGGACATTGCTGGCTGGATACACAGTCTGGAGTTTAGGCAACTGTATACACCAACAAGTGTGTGTGTGTCTGACTGTCTGTCCACGTGTACCTGTGGTTTGCGTGAGAGAGTGTGAACGACGTGTGTGTGGTTTTAGGGTGTGTGCGTGCAGGGCGAGTGTTTGATGGGATGTGTGAAGGGTGTGCAGAATGTGTGTGTTTGGTTCGGTATGCGAGTGTGTTTTTTTTTTTTTAACTGGGGTCTGGGTGCAGGCCCAGCGTTTTTGAAAGGGGAGAGACAGCTGCCTTTTACTGCCCCAGGGGGCAATAAAGCCAGAGGGAGGGGCGGTTCTTTAGCCCTTTTACAGGGGCAGGAGGCAGAGGAAGGGGCTTTTATTGGGGTCACACTGTAACTGAGTACAGCTGCACAACCCAAAGGCCAGAGCGGCTCCTAAAACTGCTCAAAATTCCTTTCTTATGGCTCTTTCTTTGCTCTTGGCCACCTCCGTGTGTGTGTGTGTGTGTGTGTGTGTGTGTATGCATGTGTGTGTGTGTGTGTGTGTGTGTGCACTCACACATATCCACTTTCATCCCCAGCCCTTTTCTATTTCCATTTTCCCTAATGATCCCTCTTCCTCGTTAAGCACATCTGCTGTCAATCATCCCCACTCTGTAATCTCATTGG
>NC_084999.1:2679929-2682429 GCF_963854185.1 Sardina pilchardus | reverse complement strand
AACGAGAAGACCGTGGCTAGCTGGCCATTCCATTGAATCCTATGGGGCGTAAGCGCCACTTTGACATCAAATAACGTTACAGCTGAAGCGTTTTAAGCCTTTATATGAACATTTTCTATTGTCGGGGTACATACTACATTGTGAAATTGACATAATAATCTCGTAACTGTCTTATCGGCGGAGTAATTAACGTTTTTCGAAAGTCAATGCTAAAGTGTTAAAGGCGCATGCGTCCAGCGAGAGTAAAGCGTCGCCATAGGTCAGACTACGTGCCTACGTCACATGTACGACATCTGAGCCTGCGCAGGAGACCTATGACGGAATAAGAAGACCTAAAAAAACCGTTGAAATTTGCTTCCTCGGTCTCTGCTGCCGTCTACGTGATAGCTCTGTCCATATCTTTTACTGTCTATGCATTCATCTAGCACTGATATGGCCTTCATCTGGCCCTGATATGGCCTCCATCTAGCCCTGATATGGCCTTCATCTGATATGGCCTCCATCTAGCCCTGATATGGCCTTCGTCTGATATGGCCTCCATCTAGCCCTGATATGGCCTTCATCTGATATGGCATTCATCTAGCACTGATATGGCCTTCATCTGGCCCTGATATGGCCTCCATCTAGCCCTGATATGGCCTTCATCTAGCCCTGATATGGCCATCTGATATGGCCTCCATCTAGCCCTGATATGGCCTTCATCTGATATGGCCTTCATCTAGCCCTGATATGGCCTTGATCTAGCCTTCATCTAGCCCTGATATGGCCTTCATCTGGCCCTGATCTGGCCCTCATGTAGCCCTGATATGGCCTTCATCTGATATGGCCTTCATCTAGCCCTGATATGGCCTTCATCTGATAAGGCCTTCATCTAGCCCTGATATGGCCTTCATCTAGCCTTCATGTAGCCCTGATATAGCCTTCATCTAGCCCTGATATGACCTTCATCTGGCCCTGATCTGGCCCTCATGTAGCCCTGATATGGCCTTCATCTAGCCCTATTATGGCCTTCATCTAGACTTCATGTAGCCCTGATATGGCCTTCATCTGGCCCTGATCTAGCCGTAATCTATTTCTGACCAGGCTCTTATCTGCTGGTCTCCATCGCACTGTAATGTGGCTCTTATCTTAGACTTCATCTAGCCCTTATCTGGCCTTGGTCTCTCAGTAATCTAGCCCTGTTTTGCCACATTCTCCCTTCATGAATGATGGACTGATTAATTAGCCAATAAGAAAGCAGATTTACCAGGATAAGCTCGCCGTCATTGGTGATCTCCCGGGTCCACCCAGTCTTTGGGCCCTCCCCCTTTACCAGGGTTTGCTCACAGGTGATTTTACTGTCAGTCTCCCAATGAGGGGAACTCTGCAAGACACCAGAGAGGGCAAGTTAGCAATCCAGACAACTTCCTGTTGATGTTGAATGAGTGTGTGAGAAAAAGAGAAGCAGAGAGAGTAGAAGAGGAAAATAGAGAGAAACGGAAAGAGAAAGAAGGGTAAAGAGAGAGAGGGGAGAGGGGGACACATTGACACAGTTGTGGGAGAGAGAGAGAGAAAGAAAAATGGGGAACGGAGGAGAGGAAGAGAGAAGTGCAGAAGGGCACAAGAGAGAGAGAGAGAGGCAAGGAAAGAGAAGAGTGTGAGTGAAAAGGCTGAGAGATTGACTGGGAGGTGTTAATGTTTTCCACCCTCATTGTTGATGTTGAAAAATGCAGGCTGTTTGTTTTGGAGACGGACAATGGCAATGATATACAGAACTGTGTACTGAGACAAAGAGAGAAAGAGAGAGGGAGAGAAATATGGGAGATGAATGGAGAGAAAGATAGACAGAGAGAAGTATGAAAGATGGAGGGAGAGAGAGAGGGAAAGAGAGAGAGGTGTGGATGATGAAGTGGGGAGGAGGGAGGGAGGGAGGGAGGTAGAGAGATGTGAAGTTATGAGGAGCCTTGCTGAGGGAATATCAGATTGAAGAGGGGAAAATGGGTGAGGTAAGGGAGAGGGAGGGGTGCAGGGAGAGAGGGAGAGAGAGAGAGGGAGGGAAGGACAGAATGATAGAGTCCGACGTGTGAGACAGGCCCAAATGGATGGAGAGGGGGAGGAGAGTGAAGAGGAAAGAAAGATTGAGAGAGAGAGAGAGGGAGGGAGGAAAGAAGAGAACAGATCTAACGTCAGCTGTTAGACATCATCTCCACTGAGATGAGCGACGTGATCAAAACCCTCCACAGAGAAAACAGCTGACGGGCCAGACACACACTCTCTCACACACACACACACACACACACACACACACAGAGAAAGAGAGGGAGAGGAACAAACATACATAAACAAATACACACAAGCACAAACACACACCAATGTAAAAGCATGGCTACTGAGAGGAGAGACAGGCAGGTGCAGCTGCCACCTGAGCAGAAGGCCGTGGCCTAATCAGTCACCGTTACCTAGGAGATCCCCAGGACAGTGAGACCAGGGAGATTAGGGGTTACCATGGGGACATGAAAGA
>NC_084999.1:2672429-2674929 GCF_963854185.1 Sardina pilchardus | reverse complement strand
CATACACAGAGGTGGGTGCAAACACACACACACACACACACACACACACACACACGCGCGCACACACACACATATGCTCCCCCAAGCAGACACAAGAGCACTCCATTTAACCTTCCCTAATGATGCACTTGTCCCTCTCCTAGCCTGGACACACACACACACACACACACACTCACACACACTCATCCATCCAGTCCATTCAAAGGCTTTCCCCTTCACCTTCTCCTCTATAGACGCCCTCTCCTCCTGCCTTTCCCCCTTTCTTTCTGCCTCTCCTCCGTCTCTTTATTCTTTTGTGTGGCCATACAGTGGTCCAGCCGCGGCCCCCCCCCCCCCCCTTGTCCCAAACACGGCTTGCTCAGCACGCTGCCTCTCGCTACTCTAGCTCCGTAATGAGGGACATGAAAAGCAACGTTACTATAGTAATTGGAGCGTCTGTCAATTCAGGATTTTGGAATGCGACAATGACTGTGCCCGCACCAGCTCCGGTTATTCCAGCAAGAACAATGGTAGCATTTAAGGCCGAAATCATCAACATAGGGCAGCGCGGAAAGAGGGAGAGAGAGAGAGAGAGTGGGAGGGAGAGAGGGGGGGGGTCATCCCCTTTTAATCTCAAGCAGACTGAAATGTGCGCCGACTCATGTTTAATAGTCTTGAAAAATTGCCGATAATATAATCGTTGTGTTTCTCAGACCTTTAGACACACACCAGTACACAAGAACAAACGGGTATGCGCTCTTATTCTCTCCCGGCCGCATGACTAGACACATGAGCAGGCGTTGGCCGACCATTCCCTGTTCATGAGGGAGAGAGAAAGATGAGGGGAGAGAGAGAGAGAGAGAGAGAGAGAGAGAGAGAGAAAGACGAGGGGAGAGAGAGAGAGAGAGAGAGAGAGAACTTGTTTAACATACTTTCGTGTCGTTGCACCGCCAATTAATATGCTTTTACCAGTCGATCAGGTTTTATATCTGCGCACCACCCTTTCCCACACAGTCAAACAGACTCTCTCTCTCTTCAACACACACACAAGCACACACAAGCACACACACACACACACACACACACACACACACACACACACACACACACACCACAGACAGAGTAGCCTATTGACACGGGCATATGTGCCACCGCCGTTTGGGGCTATTGTGGCCGGAGGTGAGAGGGCTCGGGCGGAGCTGGTGGGGCAGATCCCTCATTGAATTGTCCGGAGTGTCTAAATGACAAAGACTACCGCCCGGAGGACGCAGAGACGGCGCAGATGTGCGTGTGTGTGTGTGTGTGTGTGTGTGTGTGTGTGTGTGTGTGTGTGTGTGTGTGTTCGAGATGCAGTGGGTTGGAGTTCAGCTGTCTAGCCGGCGGTAAGTCAGACAGACACACGACCATGGAGATATACCTTACAGTGACATACAGCGAAGAACTCTTAAACTGAAATGATTGTAGAATACTCACCGAGTGCTTTGAGGAGTTCCTCGAAGTTTTCCGAAGTTTTCATTTTCCAGTTGCCTGAGAAGTCTGGGATTGTGCGCTCCATGGTCCAGCTGACAGAGATGCTGCTTCTAAGTTAAGACTGTCAGACTAAGTCAGACTAATTAAATACAGAAACTGCAGATACGTTAAAAATGTTCCAAGTCTAAAATGTCGCTTAGGTTGTAAACAAACTAGGATTATCTGTTGCCTTTGCGGGGTTTGTCCCGTTATTCTTGTCCCACTGTCCTTCTGTCAGTCTGAATATATTTTGCTTTCTCGTTTTCACCCTCTTTCCCTCTCTATCAACCTGTCTCTCCACTTCTCTCCGTGTGAGATCCTTATCGCGCTGGTGTCGCGGCGCGTAATAAGAGTCGGAGGTATGAATGGGACGGGGTGGAAAAACTAGCCACAGAGTTTGACCGCAAATTTAGACGCCCCTTCGCTCGCCAACCGCTCACTCCCACCCCTGTTCCATGCCAGTCAAAAAGCACCGACCAATGACGAGCCCGATCAGGTGCAGAGTGCCACGGTGCCCATCCCTTGGTCACGCCCCTGAAACACATGTGCGTTCTGAGAAACGCCCATGCTTATTTATGCAAAATCTCCCTCTGCCTCTCCACACTGACCCTCTTTACATGTCATCATAAAAAATGATCTCTCCTCAATGCAGGCTCCCGTGACAAATAAGCTCCCATTGTGAGACACATCCCGCAGGCGGCTATCTTGGCCTCTTTTTTTATATAACGGAGAGCATGTATGTATTCCTAATTTCCTTGAATATATGATGCAGATAGGAATTGATTTATTGTTGATGTCAACAGTTGACCTCCCTATCAAATGTCGACTATTTGGTCCTGCTTTGGAGAGCCGAAGCGGCGGGTGAAGAGAGACCGGTGAGATATCTTTAATGAGCGTGACTCAGCACCCGGGTAGGGTGTCTGCGGGGTATCCCCTCCCCCCTCCCCCTCGCCCCTGCCCCAAGTTCACCTCACCCCCTTGCTCACAGCCTTGTTGCCTTGAGGTGTACAGC
>NC_084999.1:2662429-2667429 GCF_963854185.1 Sardina pilchardus | reverse complement strand
GTGTGTGTGTGTGTGTGTGTGTGTGTGTGTGTGTGTGCGCGTGTGTATATGTGTTTGTGTATACGTGCTTGTGTGGGTGTGTATAGACATGTGTGTGCCTGTCTTTGTGTGTGTGAGGTTAGGGGTTTGAGAGTGTGTTTTTGTGTGTGTGTGTTGGTGTCGACTGGTGTGTGTGTGTGTGTGTGTGTGTGTGTGTGTGTGTGTGTGTGTGTGTGTGTGTGTGTGTGTGTGTGTGTGTGTGTGTGTGAGTGAGGTTGGGACGTGGTGAGTATGTGTTATTGTGTCACAGCTGTGGCCTGGAGGGTGTTTTGCTCCTGTATATTTTACAGTGTTTGAGTTAGTATGGGTGTACAGTATGTGTGTATTTCATGTACGTGTGTGTCTGTGTGTGTGTGTGTGTGTGTGTGTGTGTGTGTGTGTGTGTGTGTGTGTGTGTGTGTGGTGGGGGGGGGGGTCCTTGCACACGTCTGTGTGTGTGATTGTGTTGAGTATGTTTATCACTTCATGGGATTTTGGGTTCAGGAGGTTTGGGTCTGGTGTGAAAGAAATTGTGGGAAAAAGCCATTCTCAAAATGAAAGAACAAAGAATATGGTTTAGTCCCTCTGAGGTTGTTTTAAAATCTCTCTTTGCCAAGTGTGTGTTTGTGTGTGTGTGTGTGTGTGTGTGTGTTTTGAAAACTCATGCCAATGAATTGTTTTTTTGTTTATTTTCCCTCTGGCAATAGTTTCATTTTACTGTAGTTAGTCATCAGAGAACATTTACGTCTTCTGAAAACACAAGACCGACAAGACGTCACGCTGATCACCAGAGCCTTCATCATCACCATCATCATCACCCAGAATCAGAACTTGTGTTCTGCTTTTTCCATCCTCCGTCCTCACTCTCTCTCTATCCCTTTCTCCATTGCCTCCTCTTCTCTATTCCTCCTCCCATCGTCTTTTTATCTTCCTCCATATTTCCTATATCTGTTTCTTCTGTCTCTCAGGCTCTCTCTTTATCCTTCTCTCTCTCTCTCTCTCTGTCTCTCTCGCTCCCTCGATATGGTTCTAATTACCGTTTACAGCATGCTAGAGGTAAGGGTGGGGGGTGGGGGGTGGGGGGTGGGGGGGGGCAGGAAGAGAGGAGTGGGATGGTAATGAGGGAAAAGCAAGTGGAGCAGACGAATGAGAAAAGACCCTGGGAGAAAGAGCAAGATGGGGGGGGGCACGATGTGGAAGAGGTGGAGATAGTTTGGGGGGGGGGCACGATGTGGAGGAGATGGAGAACAGCCTCAGATAGAGCACACTCAGACATGCACTAAACACCACACACACACATTCATACACACACACACACACACACTCAAGCACATGCAGAGAAAGACAGACTCAGACACAGTCAGATTTTCCAAAAGCAGCCGAAAGGAAAGAGATTAAAAACTGATTTAGAGAGGAGAGAGAGAGGAGAGAGTGAGAGAGACAGAGAGAGAGAGAGATAAACAGTGAAATTGACAGCAAGAGTCGAAGGAGAGAAGTCAGTTGGCCACAGAGGTTCAGAGGAGAGGAGGAGAGTGATAAGAGGAGAGGAGAGAGAAACGAGAGGAGAGGAGGAGAGAGGAGAGGAGAGAGGGAATAGAAAGGAGAGGAGAGAGGGAATAGTGAGGAAAGGAGGAGAGGAGAGAGGGAATAGAGAGGAGAGTGAGAAGGAAAACAAGCCTCCATTCCCAGGCTCTCACCTCTGCTTTATGTGCAGTGTTTTTTTTTTCTTTTTTTTTGGCGCCAGAGTTTCTTTTTTTCCCCCAAATGAAAAAAGTTCAATAAAAGTACAGGCCTGTTTTTTAGCAACCCCTCCCCTCCCCACTCCACCCTTCCACCCCTCCACCCCTCCGCCCCTCCACCCCTCCACCCCTCCGCCCCTCCACTCCTCCACCCTTCCATTGCTCTTCACTCCACACTCATTCTTCCCCTCTCCTTTCTCCTCTTCCTCCCGCTGACCAAGAACGGATTGTTTTGTGTGTGTTCCCTCAGCCCTGCCTGACTGAAGTGTGTGTGTTGCGTGCCTCCTCAGCCCTCGCTCACTGAAGTGTGTGTGTTGCGTGCCGTTGTTTGTTCTGCTCTGAAGTCAAGTTGAAGTCGTGACCTTGAAGTGACCGTGCCCGCCGGGCAGAGCTGGCGTTCTCTTTCATGCCCGCTTCTAAGCATGCCCAGACACGACCTGTCTGCAGCCGGATTCCCACCGTACTGCCACCACAAGGACCAGAGCTGCTGTGTGCCCACCCCAGAGTACCCCCCCCACTCCACCCCAGCATGCTCACCCCACCCCAGCTCAGCACTGAATGCCCCGTTCTCAGCACGCCAGAATGCAACTTCACTGTTGATGTGCTACTGGGACAGCCAGCATTTGCCAAACACAGCACCCAGGAGCACGTAAACCCCACCAACACCCACCCCCTCAGTCAAGGGTATTTACCTTCCCTAAGAACATCATGTAAGGACTACATCACATTGAGAGCTGAGCTGAGCTGAGTTGAGTTGAGTTGAGTTGAGTTGAGTTGAGTTGAGTTGAGTTGAGTTGAGTTGAGTTGAGCTGAGTTGAGCTGAGTTGAGTTGAGTTGAGTTGAGTTGAGTTGAGTTGAGTTGAGCTGAGTTGAGCTGAGTTGAGTTGAGTTGAGTTGAGTTGAGTTGAGTTGAGTTGAGTTGAGTTGAGTTGAGTTGAGCTGAGTTGAGTTGAGCTGAGTTGAGTTGAGAGTCTCACAGATTTCCAGGGATGCTAAAGAAGGACCAGTCCTATGCCATGCTGTTGGGCCTTACTGTACTCTGAGAGCACAGGCCAGGAGTAGGTGCTGCTGGGCCTTACTGTACTCTGAGAGCACAGGCCAGGAGTAGGTGCTGCTGGGCCTTACTGTACTCTGAGCGCACAGGCCAGGTGTAGGTGCTGCTGGGCCTTACTGTACTCTGAGAGCACAGGCCAGGTGTAGGTGCTGCTGGGCCTTACTGTACTCTGAGAGCACAGGCCAGGAGTAGGTGCTGCTGGGCCTTACTGTACTCTGAGAGCACAGGCCAGGAGTAGGTGCTGCTGGGCCTTACTGTACTCTGAGAGCACAGGCCAGGTGTAGGTGCTGCTGGGCCTTACTGTACTCTGAGAGCACAGGCCAGGAGTAGGTGCTGCTGGGCCTTACTGTACTCTGAGAGCACAGGCCAGGAGTAGGTGCTGCTGGGCCTTACTGTACTCTGAGAGCACAGGCCAGGTGTAGGTGCTGCTGGGCCTTACTGTACTCTGAGCGCACAGGCCAGGAGTAGGTGCTGCTGGGCCTTACTGTACTCTGAGAGCACAGGCCAGGTGTAGGTGCCATGCTGCTGGGCACAGGCCAGGTGTAGTGTGATGCATCTCTCTGCAGGTGCAGGTGCGCTGCACAGCCTAGTCTGCTACCCTGGCGCCTACACTGTGATTGGTGTGTGTGAGAGTGTGTGTGTGTGTGTGTGTGTGTGTGTGTGTGTGTGTGTGTGGTTTATGGCATGTGTGAGAGAAAGAGGCTTAGAAGTGGAATTCGGTGGGAGAAAGGGTGTGCATTCCTGTCCCCTGCAGTACAATAGAAACATACAAGGATCATGGAGCAGAGAGGGGTGAGTGCACGGTGAAAAGGCACAAGAGCGCGTCCTTACAAGGAGAACACCACGGCCATAATTTAACCTCCATAATGTGATTTGCAAGAGCGGGTAGGCAAAGTCTCGTTGTGAAAAATCTGTTGGAGTAGCATTGCCACCTTGTGGTTGGTCGACTGCATTGCAGACATGCTGCTTCATTCAGGGTGCCTACCGTCGTGGTCCTGCCGTCCCGTCCCTGAGTTTCACTTCACTATGTGTCAACACTAGTGTCAGTTTTCAGTCTCCTGTGAAATCAGTCCCTTCATTTAACAATTAGGGATAATATTGCATTCATATCAATGAAATGGACTACATGCACATTCTTTTACCAAAAAAGTCTCTAAGGTTTAGGCTGCATAAAATACATGACAGTGGGGTGTTGCTATGTGTTTTAGCCTACAGTATGTGAAAATGAGTTTGTTTCCTTTCACTTTGGACTCAGACTTTCAGACTTTACAGACTTTCTAAGGCTGTACATTTGAACACAGAGAAAACACCAATGCAATTACAGATTAAAATAAGTTTATCAAATGTATCTCCATACATTCAGAATCAATCACATCAAATGATATCAAACAGACTCAATACATTAGTATTGAAA
The DNA here is from genome assembly GCF_963854185.1 of Sardina pilchardus. Classification (NCBI taxonomy): domain Eukaryota; kingdom Metazoa; phylum Chordata; class Actinopteri; order Clupeiformes; family Clupeidae; genus Sardina; species Sardina pilchardus. Next base: position 2,663,204 of record NC_084999.1, on the reverse strand, counting down.
TACTTATTTAGCCTACATAGGCTATACTCTGGCAGTAGCAAAGAACTGTGTCTGCCTGTGTTTGTTTACCTTTTTTGAAAACATTGAAAGCTAATGTTATGTCAATGGTGTTTTATGTCAATGGAGGATTGAATTAGATTGCTGGATGGTTAAAATACGTTGTGTAACTGTAAATGTGCTAATGGCTACTTGGTGTAAAAGCCAAAGCGCTGGTGGCTGACATTCGCATCCATGGATTTGAAGCTCAAGAGATAGAGCAATGTTCTAAACTTGACGCCCATCAAACGTCACCAATGGGCGTTGGGCTTAAGCGTGTAAAAGTCAGAGGTGACACATCATGGAACATGCTGATAGAGCTCATTGTTTGCGAAAGGTGGGCATACTGTATATACAACGCAGTCACGTACTTATGATCAAATAAAGACATATCACAATCAGTGGTACAGCGGTTGAAATAAAGCAGGAAATAGCCCGTTGGCTAGCTCACACGGCGATCTCTAGCGCCACCAGGAGGAGACAAAGCATGCTCACAAGTCCAGCTGCTGCCCTGTGGCCTCCGCTCCCGGGTGACCTGAGGCCGCAGTTGGGTTTGTTCTGGTCGGGCACGAGACTCTGCGGGTTCCCCTCGAAGTGCACGGGCTGGCAGGCGTTCTGGACCTTGTCGCAGGACAGGATCAGGTGCTTGCGCTCGTGCACGATGCGCTTGATGCCGCAGGTGTCGGGCTCCACGCGCACGGTGATGAAGGAGAAGGGCTCCTTGCTGATGCACATGTTG
>NC_084999.1:2649596-2657096 GCF_963854185.1 Sardina pilchardus | reverse complement strand
AGATATTTGAACAAATTAGTGTGATTTACCATGAGTGTGTTTGACTAAGTGTGTGTGCTTGGGTGTGTTTTGCAGCACGGAGGCGTTCAGTGCTGAGAGAGGGGCGAGAGAGGGGGCCGAGAAGGTGATGATCGTGGTGACCGACGGAGAGTCACATGACGGGGAGGAGCTTCCTGAGGCACTGGCCGAGTGTGAGCAACGCAACATCACCAGATACGCCATTGCGGTGAGTGTGTGTGTGTGTGTGTGTGTGTGTGTGTGTGTGTGTGTGTGGACGCAACATCACCAGATACGCCATTGCGGTGAGTGTGTGTGTGTGTGTGTGTGTGTGTGGATGCAACATCACCAGATACGCCATCGCGGTGAGTGTGTGTGTGTGTGTGTGTGTGTGTGGATGCAACATCACCAGATACGCCATCGCGGTGAGTGTGTGTGTGTGTGTGTGTGTGTGTGTGTGTGTGTGGACCCAACATCACCAGATACGCCATCGCGGTGAGTGTGTGTGTGTGTGTGTGTGTGTGTGTGTGTGTGTGGACGCAACATCACCAGATACGCCATCGCGGTGAGTGTGTGAGTGTGTGTGTGTGTGTGTTTGTGTGTGTGTGTGGATGCAACATCACCAGATACGCCATCGTGGTGAGTGTGTGTGTGTGTGTGTGTGTGTGTGGATGCAACATCACCAGATACGCCATCGTGGTGAGTGTGTGTGTGTGAATGCAAGATACACCATCGCGGTGAGTGTGTGTGTATTCAACATCACCAGATACGCCATCGCAGTGAGTGTGTGTGTATGTGTGTATGTGTGTGTGTGTGAGAACACATCACCAGACAGCCATCTCGGTGAGTGAGTGTGTGTGTGAGAGAGCAGTGCAATATCACTAGATGTGGCATCATGATCTGTGTGTGAGTGTGCACAATATAACCTTGCCAGATGCATTGCTGCACTGTGGTGTGTGTGTACATCACTAGATATCCGGCTGTGGTGTGTGTGTGTACATCACTAGATATGCGGCTGTGGTGTGTGTGGACGTAAACAACGTAACCTCACCAGATGGAGATGAATGTGTGTCATGATGATGAGTGTGTGTGTGTGTGTGTGTGTGTGAGTGCATTTGAGGTGAATGCATGAGTGTATGTGAGACTGTGTCATTACTAGAGTGTGTGTGACGCATCACCAATCTCCACATAGTCAGTGACAACCCATCATTGTGTGTATTTCTGTGTGTGTGAGTGTGTGTGTGTGTATGTGTGTGAGTGTGTGAGAGAAAGAGAGAGAGAGGGAGAGAGAGAGAGAGGGAGAGAGAGAGAGAAAGAGAGAGTGACTGTTTGGGTCGGTGTCAGTTTGGGTTGAAAATAGATAAAGGATGATAACTGAATGACTCTAACAGGGGAGCTACACCAGTCGTGTACCTAAAGTGTTCCGTGTGACGCGACAGTGGGGCGGACATTCGAAAAAAATAGACCAGTCTTCTAAAATGGATTTTACGTGTTGCGAACGGAACGTTTCAGTGACACGCCTGGGGTAGCTCCCTCTGTAATATGGAGACTACACTGGATGACCTTGAGAAAAAAGATCATCTCTGCCCATGGATTCGAAGAATAAAAATACACTTGAGCGACTTAGATAATTACGTGCTATCTTCATACTGTCAGACAGAAATCAAGCATCCCTGTAGGAGTTCATCTGCTCATCAATAGGCATTCCCTGGTGTAACCTGCGTTGTGTGGAACCACCGCGGTCCAGCCCTGCACACGCCCGGACTCGAACCCGCGAGACAGCAGCACCTCGGATCGGGAGTCGAGCGCGCTAACAATCCAGCTAAAAGCCCGAGCTACTAGCTTTCATGCCAGCAGCGCTCTTGAAGTGTCGGGGAGTGAGGTTTACTAACGTTCCACCGCATAGCTAACCAGCTAGCACCCGTTACACTGGCCTCTGGGACACACCCTCCAGACACACTCCCTCTCCAGACTACTCCAGACTCCTCCAGACTTCTCCCGACTCCCTCTCCAGACTCCTCCAGACTTGAATGGACACTCAGCTCTCTCTCTAAGGGCTGTCAGAAGAATGCTACTGAATGCTTTTCAAAAATAGCTGTGTGGATATCTGAACGGCCACAAAAGTCTGCCTAGACAGCCCATCCCAGAACCACCCAGCATCCCCAAGTAATCCCCCACCCCGCCTGTCTCCACCCCGCTCCACCCCGCCCCGCCCGTCTCCAGGGGCCTGAGGAGTGTGAGGGGTATGGCGTGGGTTGGTTGTGTTTGGGGTGCTGGGCGTGTTGGATATGTGGTGTGGGCCAGGCTGGGTGGGTGGGGGGGTATGGCTGGTGCTGTGATGTTGGGTGGGTGGATGGGTGGGTGGGTGGTGACACTGTGTCGAGGAGTCGCCTGTGGTTTCCTCCGCTCACCACAACAGACCAATGACTGTGTATGTAACTCTATATACAGTCATTAGGACACACCAGGCCTCTGGAACCCACAAGAGCCAAGATGGAGGACAGACAGGAGCCGTAATGGTGGTGGTTGTGGGGGGTGAACTGAAATGAGACAGCAGCTCTCTGTGGCGCCCAACAGCAGTGTATTGTTTCATCTGGTCATGATCTGGTCTGGGATCTCTAAAAAAGGCACACAGCCAGAACTAACCACAAATCTCCAATAAAATCCTCACAGAAAGGGTCCAAGACCCACAGACTAGCACTTGCTAACACGTCAATAGCCATAGAGAAGAACCCGACTGAGACAGCTGAATGTTAACTAAACAACCTGCCCACGGAGCATTCAGCTGGACACACTGCAGTCCTGCAGCCCTTCTGGCCTGGTGTGTGTGTCCTCTTAGCCAGTACAACCCTCCTGGCCTGGTGTGTGTGTCCTCCTAGCCAGTACAACCCTCCTGGCCTGGTGTGTGTGTCCTCTTAGCCAGTACAACCCTCCTGGCCTGGTGTGTGTGTCCTCTTAGCCAGTACAACCCTCCTGGCGTGGTGTGTGTGTCCTCCTAGCCAGTACAACCCTCCTGGCCTGGTGTGTGTGTTCTCCTAGCCAGTACAACCCTCCTGGCCTGGTGTGTGTGTTCTCCTAGCCAGTACAACTCTCCTGGCGTGGTGTGTGTGTCCTCCTAGCCAATACAACTCTCCTGGCCTGGTGTGTGTGTTCTCCTAGCCAGCACCTGCAGGCCAAAGCTCAGCAGCCCATTTCTGTGACATGAAAACATGAGCGCTCAGAGCACTGACAAGAGCAACAGCACTGATTCACTCGCTGGCTCACAGTGTGTTTGTACAGGCCCTCACTCTGCTGGACTGGAGTGAACGAGTTCGGAGGGAACGAGTGTGTGTTTGGAGGGAACGAGTGTACAGTATGTTTGGAGGGAACGAGTGTGTGTGTGTGTGTGTGTGAGTATGTGTGTGTGTGTGTTTGCAGTGAGGGGAGCAGAGCATGTGTTTGGACGGAGGTGTTGGCAGCAGCATGCTGTCACTGTCTCTACGTAAGACTTCCCCCTGCCACAGCCTGCTCCGTCATCCTCTGATCTTAGCCCTGACGCACACACATGAACACACACACACACACACACACACACACACACTCTCTCTCTCTCTCTCTCAAACACACACTGACAGATATATACACACATACATTCATAAAGACATACAGAATAAAACATATGCACACGTATGTACTGTACCTACGAACACGTACACACACACACACACACACACACACACACACACACACACACGAGTATAGTCAATAACAGGCTGCTGTTTAAGTGTGCTGAGTCATCACTGGGCCATGTCTGCAGTTTCCCCTCAGGTGCTGTGGGACGTGCAGGTGACAGGCCACTCCATGTGAAGCTGGGACTACGAGGGAGCTTGTTTTCATCTTTCAATATTTCTCTTTCTGTCCTCTCTCATCATCATCTCTCTCTCTCTCTCTCTCTCTCTCCCTCTCTCCCCCATTGATCTGAAGGCATTATAAAGAGCAGAAAAATGAGGCCCTTTCAGGAGAGGCTGAGGACATGCCTGAGGGAAATGAGTGTGTTAGTCGTGTTTTATACATTAATAGAGACGGACAGAAAAGTTTACTACCAACATGGGGACAGGACAGGGGAAAAGATTCAACTCAAGCATATTTGAATAGTGTTTATCCATGTGTGCTTCTCTGTGTGTGTGTGAGTGTGTGTGTGTGTGTGTGGGTGGGTGCTTCTGTGTGTGTGTCTTTTAATCTCCGCTGTGGTTGTGCGACAGTAGCTAGAATGATCATGACCAACACCCCGCCCCACCAGCCCTGCCCCCCCCCCCCCCCCCCTCGCTGGTTTCTCCGGGTCTGGTCATGAGTAAAATGAGCACCAGCTGGCGACTGAAAGGAATGTCTTTGGGGTCTGCCGATTGCCCTGAATATATTTATACGGAGGGCGACCATCTCGTTACATTTCCCTTCTCGCTGCGCTCTGAAAACAGAGGAAATCCTGCTCCCTCCTGCCAGCACAGCCTGCCCCCCCCAGCCCCCGCCTTGGACGGCTTTCAGAGGAATCTGCTTATGTGAGCTATAGGTGCTTAACCATTGGCTCCTCAATCCTCACCCCCCCATCCCCCCCCCCCCCCCCCACCCCACACACACACACACACACCTCAGGCTCCCCTGCTCTCTCCACTTGGACTTTCATTTTCTTTTCTTCCCTTTCCTTTTCTTTCCCTCTCTCCTCTTCTTTTTTCTTTCCCTCTCTTGTTTTCTTCTCCTCTTGCCGTTTCTCCACAGGTGGTTTGAGGCTTGTCCCTCAGCACTGTACTGGTTGGGATATGATGGACAGCCCCGAAAATGACATCTTATAAGCAGACACTTCAGGTTGAGGCACGACGGACGCCTTTAAAAATGACATTTTGTATAACAGACACTTCAGGTTGAGGAATGGAAATGACATTTTAGAAGTAGACATGAGTGTGTATAATAGCAGAGTAGTATCCGTATATCCTACTCATGTCAAGCAGCTTCTTCAAACTCCTCCAGAGTCAAAACTGCACCTGTAAAAACGTGCTTCTTTCCTGTACAAGGGACTCTGGAGGAATGAGTGTGACTGCGGCTGGGCTGATAGACATAACAGCTCTGGGTCCTCCAAGGGTGTGTGATCTCCTCTGACACACCGGGGCTGCTGTGCTTCCCACACAGGGTCAGTGTGATTGACCTGGCATGTCGGAGCAGTGTGATTGGCCGGGCCCGTCGGAGCAGTGTGGAGGTGCGCTTGACTTCCTGTAACCGCGCACTCTCATACTGAAAGCATCTCTGTGGCTGGCTGACTCAGGTTTGGTCCTGACCTAATGCGGGTCTGGCCCACGTACGGCCATAATGCGGTCCGGGTCCGGCGCCGTGTCAAAGGCACACTTCTCATCCCTTCCCCACACCCACACACTCATCTGCTTCACTCTTCAGGACTGTGGGGGAGAGTTTTGGCTGTGTCAATCAAGATGTTTCTGTTCAGCTGCTCTTCTCTGCTCCTCTCCTCTCTTTTCTCTCTCTCTTCTCTCCCTCTCTCTCTTCTCTTTATCATCTCTCCCTCTCTCTCTTCTCTCTATCGTCTCTCCCTCTCTCTCTTCTCTTTTCTCTCTCTCTTCTCTTCATCATCTCTCCCTCTCTCTCTTCTCTCTATCGTTTCTCCCTCTCTCTCTTCTCTCTATCATCTCTCCCTCTCTTTCTTCTCTCTATCGTCTCTCCCTCTCTCTCTTCTCTCTCTCCTCTCTCCTCACAATATCCGTGATATGTTATCCAGATGATGTTTGGCTCTATTGTCATTCCCTGCTGGTCTCTTTTGTGCTCCACTATGTGATTAGCCTCTGTGTTGGAGATTCATGTTTTCCTCTTCTCCTCCCTCTCTTCTCCTCCCTCTCTTCTCTCTCTCTCTCTCTCTCTCTCTCGTTCTCCAGGTGTTGGGCCACTACATCCGCCGGCAGCAGGACCCAGAGACCTTCATCAACGAGATCAAGTACATCGCCACTGACCCGGACGAGAAGTACTTCTTTAACGTGACGGACGAGGCGGCCCTGAACGACATCGTGGACGCCCTGGGAGACCGCATCTTCAGTCTGGAGGGTGAGGAGACCTAGCCTGGTCCTAACCATCCCATAATACTACCATTTCATTTCGTCAGTCTGGAGGGTGAGGAGCTCTGCTCTCATGGTGCTGTGGTGTTGCCCTGGGAGACCGCATCTTCAGTCTGGAGGGTGAGGAGACCTAGCCTGGTCCTAACCATCCCATAATACTACCATTTCATTTCGTCAGTCTGGAGGGTGAGGAGCTCTGCTCTCATGGTGCTGTGGTGTTGCCCTGGGAGACCGCATCTTCAGTCTGGAGGGTGAGGAGACCTAGCCTGGTCCTAACCATCCCATAATACTACCATTTCATTTCGTATTATGGTCTGGAATTTCTTTGCTCTGAAGCGCTTGCAGGAAGCGGGAAGTAACGCCCAGTTCTGGTTTGAATTGATTGGACAGCTCTCACCCAATCGGCGATAGTTACTCATAACAACATAGCGCAGGCGTTTAACGTCATCGTCACGAGCGCCCTCCCCCTTTCGCCCCCACCAACCCGTCTCTTTGTTTATTGGCTGCTTTCTGGAGGGGGGGGCGTTCTGTTACAATTCTACCGAGCAGAATGCTCCACAGAGGAGCACGGCCAGACTCGTAGTGGAGGCAATCCTTGGCCGGAAGTACGTGGATGGCTCGCGAGGCTAGAGGAGACCAGGACAGGCTCTCATGGTGCTGTGGTGTTGGAGCCAGACCTCCCTGCAGTGGAGCCCCTGAGCTATAGGGACTTCAGCCCAGATATCTCCAGTCAATCCCTGCAGTGGAGCCCCTGAGCTATAGGGACTTCAGCCCAGATCTCTCCAGTCAATCCCTGCAGTGGAGCCCCTGATCTCTCCAGTCAATCCCTGCAGTGGAACCTCTGAGCTATAGGGACTTCAGCCCAGATCTCTCCAGTCAATCCCTGCAGTGGAGCCCCTGATCTCTCCAGTCAATCCCTGCAGTGGAGCCCCTGATCTCTCCAGTCAATCCCTGCAGTGGAATGAGCTATAGGGACTTCAGCCCAGATCTCTCCAGTCAATCCCTGCAGTGGAGCCCCTGAGCTATAGGGACTTCAGCCCAGATCTCTCCAGTCAATCCCTGCAGTGGAGCCCCTGAGCTATAGGGACTTCAGCCCAGATCTCTCCAGTCAATCCCTGCAGTGGAGCCCCTGAGCTATAGGGACTTCAGCCCAGATCTCTCCAGTCAATCCCTGCAGTGGAGCCCCTGAGCTATAGGGACTTCAGCCCAGATCTCTCCAGTCAATCCCTGCAACTGGTGATCTTGCCTCTCTGGTTGCAGAGCATCAGCTAAATGCATAAACAGTAGTAGTATCAGTTTAGTCATAACTATGTCAAAGGGGAGAGCGAGAGGCAGAGATGAAGATTATTGGCAAGAGCTAGAGAGAGAAGCAAAACCAGTTCACAATTCAAACCAAGCTCCCTTCAGGCTTAAG
>NC_084999.1:2617096-2637096 GCF_963854185.1 Sardina pilchardus | reverse complement strand
TGTCGTACGCACCTGAGTCTCTATAAGTGAATCTGTGTAGGCCTGTGAATCCGATTGTGTGCTTGCTTGTCTGTAATATGTATTTATTTGTATACAGTATGTGTTTATTTGTGTGTGTTTATTTGTGTATATGTGTGTACTGTATGTATTTATTTGTGTATGTGCCTGTGCAGACGTCAGGAGTGAACTGCAGCATCAGGAGTGATCTCCCTCAGCTGAAGCACACGCAGAAGGACGTGTGGCCACTGCACCCAGAGGACATGCTCAAGACTGACCTGCTGGTGTGTGTGTGTGTGTGTGTGTGTTTGTATATATGTGTGATAAAGCGTGGAATGCCCTACTGTACTTCAGCTAGCGTGGTGTCAGGCTGTGCCTTTTGCGCCTCTTCAAGGTCAAGTGTCAGCATGTAGTGTGAGTATGAGTATGTGTGCTGACCTCACCTATAATGATGACCTCTCACCTTTGACCTCACTAGAACTGCACAAGGTCGTGGTGTGTGGAGGTGACATGTCAGATACAGCAGCTGCTCAAAGCCCAGTCTGCACTCATACGCCTCACCAGGAGAGTGAACGACAACTTCTTTAGACAGGTACACACACTCACACACTCACATACACACACACACGCGCATGCTCACACACGCACACACGCACACACGGACACACACACAGTCAATACGGCAGAGCATCATCATTCAAGTATGAAACCACACACCTGACCAACTATTTCACCACAAACACTACATTGTAACAATACTCAACAAGTTCACATGCACACACACATAGTCAGCGCTGGTACATCTCACCAGGTAAGTGAACAACAACTCCCTCAGACCAACACACACTCGCACTAATGGGAATCCAAAATCATGGATCAATTTTAGAGAAAATACTGTCTTAACTTTTTCTTTTTTGTGTGGTTCTCTTCAGGCAAAGTTTAAGTCAGTGCGGATTGTTGGCTCCTACACACTGACTGTGAAAGAATCCAACCTGATAAAGCTGGGTAGTGCTGCCATCTGGAGGGAGGTGAGAGAACTGCACTCGTCTCCACAAGTTTGGGCTGGACCATATTGCAGTCAGCACACACACACACACACACACACACACACACACACACACACACACACACACACACACACACACACACACACACATACACACACATACACACACACACACACACACACACACACACACACACACACACACACACACACACACACACACAGTCTGATTCTCTTCTTGACCCTGTGGGACTCATCCACCTCTGTCTCCTGTCAGACATCATTAACTCTGCTACATCTATGCTCATCCTTAGCCAAACTCATTCCCACGTGTGTGTGTGTGTGTGTGTGTGTGTGTGTGTGTGTACAGACGGTGCTGGAGATTCTGAAGGGTCGCTCCATCCCCATCTCACTCTGGATCCTGATTGGCAGCATCATCGGCGGCCTGCTGCTACTTGCCCTCATTATCTTCATCCTGTGGAAGGTCATCATACACACACACACACACACACACACAGCTCACAGCTGCTGTTCCAGTCCACTGCTGCCATATTTGGGTCAGTGAAACTGATGTTAGTAGGAGAGGCACACACCTGCATACTATTGCCTCTACATTGCTTTCAAAATCACAACCAAATCTACCCTTGGGGATATGTACAGTATACTGTATACCTGACCTTACACCCCTTTCTCATGTGTACAGGTAGTTTTAGATCATGTATTATGTCTACTAGATCTGTAGGGCCACTAGCGGAATCATTTGCCAGCACCAGGTGTCCTGTTCCAAACACACACACACACACATACACTCACAGAATCTCTGTCCCTAACACTTCTCTCTCTCTCTCTCCTTCAGTTGGGATTCTTTGCAAGAAAGCAGAGGAAGGAGTCAGATGAGGACAAAGATGACTGAGCCCCGTTGTCATGGCAACACCTATGCAACATCACCTCCATGGCGACCGGACTACTACCATCTTCTGCCAACTTGGCAGCTCCTTCCAGTATCCCCCACCCCCCACTGCAACCACTACCCGCACTGCACTGTGCCCCAAACCCTGTTCAGCGTTCATATTTACTCATTTGCCAGATGCTTTGATTCAAAGCGACGTGCAAGTGAAAAACAACACTAGCTTCAACACGACAAGACTTCAGTGCAGTAGGACACCTGGGAGAATTGGGGCCGGTGTCCACCAAGCGCGTTTATTGTGCCGATGGCGGCTATTTTCTGTACAGCTGGGCTCGTCAATATCACTTTTCTCTCTACGACCTATCAAAACTTTGAAGCCTAGCAACAATAAACACTTGACTGAAGCACTCTGAAAATTAAGTTCAGGGCGCTGTCAGTGCAGAAAAATGTGATTGGTGGACACAGGCCCTGATGTACAATAAGATCTAGTGAAGGAGAAACACCTATTCATTAAGATCTGAAGGAGAGACGCCTATTCAATAAGATCTGAAGGAGAAACACCTATTCATTAAGATCTGAAGGAGAACAGAGAAATCTATTCCACTACAGATGAGGTGAACAAGTGCAGTGTGTTAGGGTGTGAGGAGCGGAGGTGCAGTGTGTTAGGCCTCCAGCAGTGAGGGTTAGGGGTTAGAGGTCAACACACTCTGGCTCTCCATGGCCCTCCCTCCTCTACCGTAGGAGTGCAGGTGTGTATCGGGGAGCACATGCAGGCAGCATACACACAGTGCTACACAGTGCAACTCTGTTTCTACCAAGATGGTGGTGGTTGGGCTACACACACACACACACACACACACACACACACACACACACACACACACACGCCTTTGTAACATAGTAATCCTGTATCATTACAATCATGTGCATTTATTTAAACTTCAGTTTCATAACAGGTTTTCACTTTGCATTATTTTGCTGTTTTGTAAATTGCTTTCAGGTCTGATGATTTAAAACTGTTGGTCAATTAAAGTCTTTTGTAAACTGTAACCAGGGGGTGTTGGTCTTGTATTCAGGTGCTTTGAGAGAATACATTTTAACATGTATTATTATTCGTTTTATCATGAAAATCCTAAATCCTGCACAGCAGCTAGTCCACCCCCAGTCTAGCTCTGATTCCAATCACATTGCGCTGAGGCTTCAGGTTAAACTAAAGTTGCTTTAAAGGAGAATTCCGGTGTGATATTGACTTAAAGTGTGTTGAAATATGATACCGAGTGTGAGCGATTGTCTCAGAGCTGATCTCGACCTGTCAGCTGTTCTCCGAAACCCGGCGGTAGCTCAGCAATAGTAAACCAGGTTTTTAACGTTTGTGCCTCGGGCATCGAACTGCCGTGCAAATAAATCACTGTTTTACACCATTAATGAGGCTCAAAGTAGCTCCACACTTTATTGGTAGACTTCTGAGGGCCCTGACATTTAAAACGAGACATCGAGAACTTTGAAAAAGCACTGGTTGTTTACTTACATGACTGTTTATTCAGGCAGTCACTTTCGAAAGTTTAGCGGTAGCAGCCATCTTGAATCTAGTCACGTGACTGATTCGTATCATATTTCAACACACTTTAAGTCAATATCACACCGGAATTCTCCTTTAATGCCGTGTCTCTCTCCACCACACAACAGAAACAGCCAAACAAAATCAAAATATTTTATTGGCAAACGCATTCAAAGAAATAATGATGTGGAGTATATTCAGACTGGCAGTGGACAAATACGGTCCTCATCTAGAGAGAGTCTGGCCGAGAGCCCACCCATAGTGTGGTGCTATCAGGGTCAATGCATCTCTAAAATTCCCCCCCACACTGTATGACCTCACCACCCCCGGGGCCGTCTCCGCTTCCCAACAGGAACACTAGGGGAACTCTTGACACATGACATGACATATAACACATCAGTGAGTTCCTCTCTCTCTCCATCTCTTGTCCTCCTTTCTCTCCATCTCTCCCTCTCTCTCTCTCATCCCCCCGTCCTCCGGGTCAGCGGGAGGTGCCTGTGGACCTGACGTAGGACTCCAGCAGGAATATGGTCTCATCCACCTGGTTCTCACTGGAGTCCAGCCTGCAGACACACAAATTAAATACACGAGTTCAGACTTTCTTTTCCTTTCAATGATATGGACTCACCATATTAGCAGTATTCTTCATCATCATCATCATCATCATCAATGAATATACTGTATTGTGCTTCTACCCCGTCACTATATTGAGTATCAAACCCTGCTCCGGCCCTCAGTTAAAGCACCTTAAGTATTTACTGCAGGAATGGAGCAGACACTCCCACCTGTGCCATATCTGCTAGTGAGGTTCATGTCTAATACTAATTGTCTGGAGGTCTTGTGTGAAAAGGGCTTTAGAGTGGACAGCAGTGTCAGTGAGTATGAGGCAGAGATGGATTAGTGTTATAGGCTATCCTACATATTATATTGTGGAATAAGCAGCACGCACGGCCGCACGTGTGTGTGTGTGTGTGTGTTGTGTCGGTGCTTGCTTGCGTGTGTTTGTGTTTGTGTGCGTGCCGTGCGTCGTACTTGTTGATGTGATGGCGTAGCGCCTCGAGCTGCTGCCTCTCGGGGGCGGTGATCATCTCCTCCACCTCCTGCAGCTGTGTGCCCTCCGCCCCCGTGGCCTGCAGCGACGCCAGGATCGCCTCGATCCTCTGGGACTTCTCCAGGTGACGCCTGCCAATCAAAACACAGCGCAACTCCGCCAATCAGACCACAGCACAACTCTCAAACCACAGCACAACTCTACCAATCAAAACACAGAGCAACTCTGCCAATCAAAACACAGAGCAACTCTGCCAATCAGACCACAGCACAACTCTACCAATCAAAACACAGAGCAACTCTGCCAATCAAAACACAGAGCAACTCTGCCAATCAGACCACAGCACAGTGCGGTCACTTCATCCACAATGGTATTACCTGATATATCACATACTTTCCATGTGACATGCAAGCATTAGGTTTACAGACACACTGAATGTTTAACCCTGAAAGGGAGATGGCAGCAATAACATCCCATCAAACACAAATACTGTATCACTGGAGAAATACTAGAGACAGACAGACAGACAGACAGACAGACAGGCACCAATGTAATCCACTCACTTGTTCTCCTTGCTCTCAAAGAGCCGTCTCTCTATAAGGTTGGCCACTGTCTGCAAACACATGACAGACCCTCATTAATATGGAGACTGCATCCAGACATGAACACTACCGGCCACTAGGGGGCACTATTGGGGGGGACAGGGGCTGGGGGGTTCAATTGGGGGGGCTGGCCACAAGTCGGTGTAACTTTCAAAGATACGAATAGCAGATGTTTTATGGAGTAGAACATAATGTACTCGATGTCTACATTTGGTAGACATTGAGTACATCCATCCATTATTTTGGTAATAGAGGCTTAATGTGAACTCAGACATCCTCATGCCTGGGGACCTGGCTCCAGTAGGAGTCATTCAGATGAACTGTGCAGCCCTGTGTGTACCTTATAGTAGCGCTGTGTGTGTGTGTGTGTGTGTGTGTGTACCTTATAGCAGCGCTGTGTGTGTGTGTGTGTGTGTGTGTGTGTGTGTACCTTGTAGCATCGCTGCAGCAGCATCCTGGCTGTGGGCAGCTGGTTGACCGTGTACAAGTAGAAGGTGCGGGAGGGGGCGTGGTCTGGGGTCTTCGGGATTTCCTACCAACACATAATTTAGACAAACAATGAAGGCCTCTCCATAATTATTTATCCATTTTGTCCTATTAATCCATCACACAATCGATTAATCTAGACATCTATCCATCCATAAAGCATCAATCTATCCATCAATCCATCCACCCAATCAATCAATAGCAGAGCATGGGCGTGCCTCCCCATCTTCAGGAATCAGACAGATAGATAGAAAGATAGGTAGATATAAAGAGAAAGATGGAAAGATAGATAGATAGATAGATAGATATGCACTTCCTCTGTATGTAACCACTTCTATCTATCTTCATTACTTCTTCTGTCAGTCACTTGATTAGTTCCCTGGTTGTCACTGCCCACTGTGTAGATCTATACATCCTTTCCACTATCTCTGCACATCCACCACAGGTATGGGAGGATGCTATGTATGAGGATGCATCTCACCTGCAGCTGCACCAGGTTTTCTGAGAGTAGTGTGTACAGCATGTCTTTGGCCTCCTTGGCTGGAATCATGGCAAAGTCCTCCACCTGCTTCTGCTCCAGGTGCCGTTTCCGTAGCAACAAGCGGAAGATGCGAGCCGACCGCGACCCGAATCTGAGAGGATAATAAATGGGTTCTACAAAACACTCCGCATCTGGAAGGTGTACTTATCTGCACAACACACGCTATACAGCAGGAGAGTACTGATGGGATTCATCCTCTGCAAGTAGCTTCAAATAAAAGGATGACCAAAGGGTGAGTGTGTGTGTGTGTGTGTGTGTGTGTGTGTGTGTGTGTGTGTGTGTGTGTGTGTGTGTGTGTGTGTGCGTGTGTTACCTCTCCTGCACCACAGACTCCAGGGTTGCTCTTGCCAGGTTGGCCAGCGCTCTGTGCAGGTCTGAGGCCGGAGTTAAAGAGCATCAGTGTATCAATGTTCCACTACAATGCACGTGAATAGCATCACATATTTGATGACCATCGATTTTTTTATGTTAGACACTAAAAATGACCACCCTAGATCACGTTACTGCTCATAAATGCCGAAGTAGCCTAGTTGTATTTTTAATATAGGCGGTCTTGTGCATCTCTACCTTTCACGATTGGCCGATATCACCTCAACCCCGAGAATGCGCACAGATCTGAGCTGAAAGCCTAGTTTGACAAATGTATCACATAACTGCTATCGTAGGGTTACGTAACCTAATACCCGAGTTAAGGCTTTGTGTAGCCTCGATATGTATAGATAGTCTAGATATGTCTAACTTGCTTCGTAGGATACCCCACAAATGCTTAGTGTTTATCTGTGTTTACTTTCTCAAATGCTCAAATGCTTAGTGTTTATCTGTGTTTACTTTCAGCATCTGCATTCAATTTCCCAGACATAAGACATCAATAAAGACACAACAGACACAGACAGATGGATAAACACACAGGTAGACAGTAAAGTGGAACTGGAGACAAAGGCAGCGCTGTTAAAGGATACTGACGACATACATCCCTCCACCACTGTCTCCTGACTTTCCAACAAACTCCATCTGTAAGGCAAGAAAGAGGCCAAGAGCATTTGTACTAGAGTACACATGCACATTCGGAGAGATATACAGTACACTGTTTCAATAGAGAATAATGAAGAGATATACAGTACACTGTTTCAATAGAGAATAATGAAGAGATATACAGTGCACTGTTTCAATAGAGAATAATGGGGCAAACAGTGGAAAAATGCAATGATGATTATCCCTGCTGAAAAAACCAGCAAGAAACCAGCTTAGGCTGGTAGCTGGTTTTAGCTGGTTTTAGCTGGTCTTTGCCCAAAACACAGTTCTTATTGCTGGTCTTGCTGGTGTAGCTGGTTAGGCCACCAGCTAGACATGCTGGCGTGACCATCTGAGGAAGCTGGTCGTACTGGTGTGACCAGCCTGTCGTTTGGGATACAGCTGGTTTAAGATGGTCATGCTGGTGACCAGCCTGTCCAGCTTGACAAAGATGGTCAAGCTGGTTTTCTAGAATGACAAACATAAGCTGGCGTGGCCAGTAAAAACCAGCAATGTAGACCAGCAACACCAACTAAAATGACCAGCTTAAGGTGGTACGACAATCAAAACCAGCTGAATTACCATCATAAGCTGGGTAAACCAGCTGAAGGTGTGTTTTCGCGAGAGTTTTGCTGGTCTAGCTGGTTAACCATCAAAGGGTGGTCAAACAAGCTGGTTAACAAGCTGGTCAACCAGCAAACCACCTTTAGCTGGTCAGGCTGTTTTTTTCAGCAGGGATGTCATTGACCCCCAGAGGTCAGACACAAAATGCCTCCACGTCTGAAATTAACCCTTAGGGGGTGAAGATTATATGGTGAACCTTTCATACTTAAAATGCACAATTATTTTGCTCATCAGCCTAACTGTAATGAGAGACTGGTGATTAGTTGGGCCAAAATGGACCTGCTGCACTAAGTGAGTTTGGGTGGAGAGGTCTGGTCTATGGACCTGCTGCACTAAGTGAGTTTGGGTGGAGAGGTCTGGTCTATGGACCTGCTGCACTAAGTGAGTTTGGGTGGAGAGGTCTGGTCTATGGACCTGCTGCACTAAGTGAGTTTGGGTGGAGATGTCTGGTCTGTGGACCTGCTGCACTAAGTGAGTTTGGGTGGAGATGTCTGGTCTGTGGACCTGCTGCACTAAGTGAGTTTGGGTGGAGAGGTCTGGTCTATGGACCTGCTGCACTAAGTGAGTTTGGGTGGAGATGTCTGGTCTATGGACCTGCTGCACTAAGTGAGTTTGGGTGGAGATGTCTGGTCTATGGACCTGCTGCACTAAGTGAGTTTGGGTGGAGATGTCTGGTCTTACCGGGTCATCCACCAGCAAGCTGAGGTACTGATCCAAAACAGGTCTGCCAATGCTGTAACTCGGGGGAAGGGCTCGAAAAATCTGACAAAACACACACACACACACAAAATGCTGGTATGATTGTGGGAGCTAATGCTGTATGCATATAAGGTAGACCAAAGATTTCCGCACATTGGAACCAACATGCGTATAGAGCATTCCGCTTTCTTTGTGTTCACTACAACCCCACGCACCAACATTAGATTCTATTGTGTTCACTACAACCCCACGCACCAACATTAGATTCTATTGTGTTCACTACAACCCCACGCACCAACATTAGATTCTATTGTGTTCAGTACACAGTATCGAACTCTACCGCCGCTGTGTAGATTACAATTCAGCTCTATTTTGTCACCGCCACTGGCCACTCTATAAAATCCACTGTTTACCTAATGCCTGTTTATCTACTGCCTTGCCGCTGATGTGGACAATAAGTGCACAGCACATTCATGTCTCCGCCTATTTGCGGAGTGCTTAACAGTGCTACTTCATTGGCTACAGGCTGCCGTGAGGGAAGTCTTCATTGGTTGCTGTGAGGAAAGTCTTACCTCATTGGCCGAGAGAGGTTGTGTGTGGCCAGCACCAGGCTGAGTTGTGACCTCACTCATCCTCAGCATGGTCCGGACAATCTCACTGCTCGTCTGTCAACACACAACACCCACAACCAACGGGACAATAAACCCAGGAGTTACTTAGAACATTTCTACTCAATACAGAATACAGCAAAGCCCACTGATCTATATGGAACATGAAACTGCTTCATATGTTTAAAATGTTTAAGAAGACAACATTTAAGACTCATTCTCAGAAAGAATTATAACTCCATCACAGCCTGGGAGAATAACAACACCAAACAATAATTCTAAAACTTATGACAATATATCTGAGCAGAGAGGCTAATTAAAGCGAGAGCGGCAAGATAGATATGACCTATGACCGCTGACCTGGTCCAGCTTGCACTAACTAAAGCGAGAGCGGCAAGATAGACGTGACCTACGACCTCTGACCTGGTCCAGCTTGCAGGCCACTGCACTGATGATGGCCTGATCCCTGAAGTGCAGGTGGAAACGCTCAAAGTTGACCTGCCAATAGATACCCTCATCACCCACCGCCTGTGGAGACGAGAGGAGGAGGAGGAGGAGGAGGAGGAGGAGGAGGGAGAGGAGGAGAACAAATAAAGAAGGCAAGAAAAGAGGACATGGATAATGGATCAGAGAAATGAACAGAAGATGTGTTGGACGTGGAAAGAAGATAAAAGAAAAGAATAAAAAGAGGCAAACGAGAGATGAGGGAAAAATTGTTTGTTTAGAAAAACATCAACATAAACATGAATCAACAATTCAATAGCAGCGTTCTCTGAGTGCAGATCAGTCGCTAGATAGAGTGTTCCCTGCGTTCGCTGAGGGTTCCGCGGTCACACCCACCTCTCCGTTTTCCAGTTTGGCTCGCTTCCCCCCTCTCTGGTCCTCTCCATCCTCACCGGAGCGCTGCCGCTTGCCTCGACCTGACACACACAGTGCAAAACACACTCATATGAACACCTACACACACTAAACACAGTGCAAAACACCATTCATATGAACACCTACACATACTACACACACTCATATGAACACCTACACATACTAAACACACTCATATGAACACCTACTCATACTACACACACTCATATGAACACCTACACACACTAAACACAGTGCAAAACACACTCATATGAACACCTACACACACCACACACAGTGCAAAACACACTCATATGAACACCTACACACTCATACTACACACAGTGCAAAACACACTCATATGAACACCTACACACACCATACACAGTGCAAAACACACTCATATGAACACCTACTCATATTACACACAGTGCAAAACACACTCATATGAACGCCTACACACACCACACACAGTGCAAAACACACTCATATGAACGCCTACTCATACTACACACAGTGCAAAGCACACTCATATGAACACCTACTCATATTACACACAGTGCAAAACACACTCATATGAACACCTACACACACCACACACAGTGCAAAACACACTCATATGAACACCTACTCATACTACACACAATGCAAAACACACTCATATGAACACCTACTCATACTACACACAGTGCAAAACACACTCATATGAATACCTACACACACTAAACACAGTGCAAAACACACTCATATGAACACCTACACATACTACACACAGTGCAAAACACCACTCATATGAACACCTACACACACTAAACACTTATGCATGTTGAATAGGCAACACTGTTTAGGCAACATTTATCGACACATATTTATGCACACATATTTAATACTCAGCATGGTCACTTCATTGTCATCCTCTAGATGAGAATAATGCAAACGCCTGCAGCATGCTAAATTACATGGCATAATATATGGCACAATAACTATGTGTGTGTGTCTCGTGATGCTAACACACCTCGGAGGTTCATCTGAGGCAGTCTGTAGCAGTCGGGGTTACTTTCAGGTGTTGGGGGGCATGTGATGGCAGGTGGGGCTGGAGCAGCTTCTACTGTGCTTGATGTGGTGGGAGGTGCGCTTCCTTGCTCAGCCGCTAGGGGGCAGCGCTGCAGGAAGTGAGTCTCCACCAAGTTGGAGAAGGCCGAGATCACCTCACTGTAGTCCATACTGCAGCCATCTGTACAGGAGCACCCACAGACCAGGGACACGTGGAAAATAAAGGCAGAATTAAAGTCATCCTAACTTAGGAACAAGTAGTGGAGCAGATTAATTGCATATTTCAAGAGAATCGTTCACTTTGGTATAGAAGCATGAAATTTGGCACAGATACTCTCTAAGGGTCACTTTTTGGAAAAAAGGCGCTGGCCACTCAAAAATTAAAAATGGCGGCCATTTTTTCAAGATGGCCGCTATTTCTGTCAAATGCTCATTATGTCGATCGTTCAAACTGTGATGAACACATAACATTTTGTGAAAAATTATGTTTTATGGAGAACGGTGCTTGTCCCTCAAAAAAATCAAGATGGCCGCGACTATTTTTCAAGATGGCCGCCATTTCTCTTAAAAATCCTTACATCAATTTATGAAAGGATGATGCTATCATCAAGATTGGTACAAACCTTCTTCAATTAACATTCTCATGGAAAAAACTGTATGCCACTCAAAAATTCAAGATGGCCACCATTTTCAAGATGGCCACCTTTTCTGTCAGAGTTCAGTTTAATGTGTAAAGGAAGGTTTTGGTTAATAAAGTGAACGTCATTACACAACCAGGGCACACTGGTGACTTCAGTGCCGTGGAACTCAACATGAGGTTCAACATTTAATTTTAAACAATTTGTTGATGTCCCCACACACACCAGGGAACACACCTTGGACCTGGTCATTTCAAACTCTCACCAACCTGCAGGTGTATGATCTAGGTGTGTCTGATCACAAGGCCATTTCTATGGATCTGCAATCCCCATCCAGCCTCTCCAAGCCTAAGCAGAATATATGTTTCAGAAACCTAACAAACATAAACCCAGAACTCTTGGCAGCAGACATTCAACATCAGCCATCTGAGCAGCCTCCTGGACCTCCATGCCCCTGTTAAAATCAGAATAGTCACCTTCACCTGCCCAGCTCCATGGTTCACAAATGAGCTTTGTAAAATGAAGGCAGCAGGACGGGTCCTTGGAGCGGCATTTCAAAGCCCCTGGCCGCACTGTCCACAAACTACCGGGAGCAACAACTCAAATATTCATAGTCCCTCGAAGATGTATGATCACAGTTTTACTCCGATGGCATCAGAAACAGTCCAGGAAATTCCAAGCAGCTTTACTCCACTGTCAATCACCTTCTGAAACCACCCACCCCCCCCCCTCCCACACACACACACACACACACACACACACGCTTACTGCCACTACAGAAGAGCAGTAAAATAAATTCATGGATTTTTAAAAAAATTGCACATATTCACTTTGCCCTTTCTGGGTCCTCCCACCCTATCTGTTCCTCCTACATCTCCCAACCCCTAAACTGTTTTCCTGAGGTTTCATCTGAAGAGGTGCAGAACATCATCAGGAAGATGAAATCCTCCACCTGTCCCCTGGACCCTCTCCCAACCTCCCTGGTGAAAACCCATATCACTGTCCTTACCCACCTGACCACCGCTATTATAAATCATTCCCTCCAAACTGGTCATGTTCCTCCTGCCTTAAAAATATGCCATAATCACCATTGCTCAACAAACCCACTCTTGATCCAGAAGACCTGTCCAAGTACTGGCCCACCTCCAATCTTCCCTTCATATCGAAAGTGCTTGAGAAAGCAGTTGCCACCCACCTTCAAGACCACCAACTCTTAATTTCAGTCCGGTTTCTGCTCTGACCACAGCACAGACTGCCCTCATCAGAATCAAAAATGACCTCCTCATCTCATCTGATGGTGGCTCTCCCTTCCTTCTCATCCTCCTGGACCTTTCTGTTGCATTTGATACTTTTGACCATGACATCGTTTTAAACTGGCTCCACCGTACGACTGGACTCAATGACACTGCTCTCAGTTGGTTCAAAACATACCTCACAAACCGGACAGAATACTGGGTCCCTGGGTCCCTGGGTCACTCCAGATCAAATCCACACACAGTCACCTGTGGCGTCCCCCAGGGTTCAGCCCTTGGCCCCAATCTCTTCATCCTCTATTTCACCCTTGGCCAAATCATCAGTCAGCAAAAAAAAAATCATTCTGCTACTATGCTGATGAGACACAGCTCTATGTAAATGCCACAGCTGCAACCCCATCCTCACAGTCATCCCCATCAAAACAACTCATCTCCTGTCTGGAGGAGATAAAGGTATGGATGGAGCACACCTTCCTCCAACTAAACAGCCATCCTGGTTGCCACCCCTCAGCAAACCAAATCATCATCCATAACCAGCATCACCTTTTCTGGCTCAAACATCCCCCTCTCATCAACAGTCACAACTCTTGGTGTAAAAATGGACTCCCAGCTCACCTTTGAAGCCCATATAAATCACCTCTGCAAGACCTTCTACCACCTCCGTAACATTTCCAAACTCCACCCCATTCTCTCTCAGATGCCGAAAAGCTGTCTCATGCCTTTGTCTCCTCCAGACTGGACTACTGTAACATACTTCTCATTAGGATCCCTAGCAAGAGTCTGCAGAGACTTACATCCAAAAGTAGAGAGAGTACATCCAAATCTCACCCCAAAAATCAACCCACAAAACACAACACACTCCCTCCGCTCCACTCACTCACACCTCCTCATACCCAGAACCAGACTCAGGACCATGGGAGATTGGGCCTTCTGTGCTCCTGCCCGACATCTGTGGAATGCTCTCCCTGACACCTTCAGGGCATCACAATCCACTGACTGTTTCAAAAAAGGTCTAAAGACATTTCCTTTTTCTAACAGTGGTCCCTCCTCTCTGTGGACTGCACCTTGTCATGGTGGAGAGGCTTGTGTACTCTAATGAACCTGAGAGCTATCCCTGGCAAGTTTAACTAAGCCGGATAGGTCAAAGGAGAGGCAGACAAAGCAGACATTATGGCTATTTGACAGAAATGGTGGCCATCTTGAAAATGGTTGCCATCATGAACTCTTGAGTGGCACATACCTTTTTCCCAAAAAAGTTTTCTTTGATGAGTATTTCTGCCTAATTTTATGCTTGCATCACCATATGAAAAATTGAAATAATTAATATTGTACAGGAACGGTGGCCATCTTTAAAAATGGCAGCCATCTTGAATTTGGGACAAGCATCTTTTTCCATCCATGTTCATGTCCTTTAGAGAGTATTTACATCAAATGTTATGCTTGGATCACTGATGAATGATTTATAATAACCACTGAATAGCAATGGCGGATTTAAGAGAAATGGCGGCCATCTTGAAAAATGGTGGTGGCCATCTTGATTTTTTTTTTTAGACATGCACCATTCTCCAAAAAACATTCTTAAGAGACTATTTTCACAAAATGTTATGCCTTCATCACAGTTTGAACGATCAACATAATGAGCATTTGACAGAAATAGCGGCCATCTTGAAAAATGGCCGCCATATTGAATTTTTGAGTGGCCAGCGCCCTTTTCCAGAATAATGGCCCTTAGAGAGTATCTGTGCCAAATTTCATGCTTCTATACCAAAGTGAACGATTTTTTCACTAATCTGCTGCACTAAAGACACTTTTTTTCCAAAATGAGTTACAGTATAAATATATATAAACATTAACAATGTATAAGTTAACAATAGTCTTCTTTCATCAATTCTTCAAGGGTTGGAAAACACACACACACACATACATACACATACATACACACACACACACACACAGTCTCACCCTCCATGTTGTGTGTGAGCCGGTCAGCCACGGTCTTGACGGCGCAGGTCATGGTCATCTGGCCGCGCTGCAGGATCTCCTCCACGATGAGCTCGCCCGTGTCCCCGTAGAGGCTCTTGGCCGTGTAGATGTAGCGGGGGTAGCGCAGCATGTGCAGCACGCGCTCCACACACACACGGTACTCCACCGGCCCCCCGGGGCCCCGCCGCCCGCCGCCAAACACACACATGCCGTGCTGCACCAGCACACACAGAGACTTCTTCACCTGAAGAGGAGGCGCAGGGCTCGGTTATTAATTGTGTGGATGGCAAAAGGGCTATACTTTCATATTAGTCTGAAAACTTGTATTAGAATATCCTTCATACTATAGTACACATACTGACTGACCATACCGCAGGATTAAAGGTAGGCAGCAGAATATGTCACGCAGCTCTAGACTAGTCATTGGCCCACTTTACCATTAATTGTTTCAAATAATTATGCAGGAGTGAAAAAGATGTACAGGTCTCTTGGCTTTCCTAGAGTTGCATAGTAGGAAGCATCAGCCTACCAAGTCGAGGGGCACGTTGGACTCATGGACGATGGCTCGCAGTATGAGCGCTCCACTTCTGATGAGCTGAGTGCCAACTTTCTCCACTACCTCCCCAAAATGCTCCTGCAGAAGGAGTCCACACAGACGCACCTCCTGGGCCGTCATCTGCACAAATAGACAAACACACACACACACACACACACACACACACACACACACACACACACACACACACACACACACACACACACACACACACACAAACGGCAAATCCCATTGTACACATGGTTATGGGATAAACAGCCACGTTGATTGTCCACATCGCCATAGACAGGCACACACACACACAAGGTGTGAAATGGCTCTGTGATTTTCCTCACCACTTCTCATTCATACACCCATACCTTCCAAGAGTGACCTAGGTTCTCAATCATTCCAAATACAACTATAACTACGCAAAAACTCAGTATTGATATTCAAAGAGACGAGGAACCAAAGAATGAGCAAAGGTTGGGGGAGAGCAGCAGACAGCCATAATCTTGACACCGGTACTCTTTCCTTTTTTCATCAGAAACTGAGAGCATATCATCGTCAGCACCACTGGAAAATAGTAGCCTATATCGTAAGAAGAAAAGTATTTCCTACCTTTTATGTACTTTTCCTATGAAAACTCAATAGGTTAAGTCAATCAAATAACATCCCAAAGTAAATATGATCACACGCATGTGTTAACTGTTGTGAATAACTTCCGCCCTCGAACTCACAGATATGAACGAATTGCATGCTGGGCCTCTGGCGGACCGCCTCTTTCCTCGACCAGGACGACGTCACTGTTTGTGCTATTCCAGGAAAAATGGCGGAGGCAGCGGCGGTCCCCCCGCATCGGTTCTTCTGTCACTGTTGTAAGGGTGAAGTGAGCCCTAAACTCCCGGTATGTAAGCTGTTTTGATGCATTGGTGTTCTGTCATTCCCGTGCAATGTGTGTCCTGTTCTGCAAAAACGCTGCCAAGTAGACCGAGGCAAAACAATCGAGCTTGTCAATGCTAGCTGACAGGCTAGCACAATTGCCTTGGTTCTTTTCACCCGCTAGCCAGCGTAGCGTAGGATAGCTAGCTAGCTTGCTATATGCGGGGCCCTAACAAAAGCTGAAGGAATGTTGTTTGTGTCGTTCAGACTTGAAACAGCACGTAAAATTGAGTCCTCAGTGGTATGTTCAGCACAACATCCTTGATAGGTAACGTTATCAAAGTTACAACAATAGCTGTGGAATAATCGCAGATTCAGGCAGCTCGTTAAATAACTCAACCTTAGTTCCCTAACGTTATCTAGCTTTTGGTTTGTTTTTGGATATATTGTTCTGCCTTGCAGTCGGTTGCTATCAGACATTGAAGTCAGTGATGGATAGAAACCGTAACATTAAAGAAGTCCGATGACAGTATGCAGAATAATGCTGTACACTTTACTGATGATTAAATGCAATGTTTTACAAATGGGTAGAACGAAGGAAAGCGAAACTGAAATGGTTCAAGGTTAGCTAACATTAGTGACCAAGCAAGCATTAACATTATAGTACCACGATTAACCTAATGTAATAGGTCGTTGACACCATCGTGAATGGGTTACTACCTGTCTATGGTAATAATCCTCATTCAGTCAACGAATCAGTTTGTCAATCTACCATTAGCCCAATTACACCCATTAACACTATGCCACTTAGCCCTCGTTTGTTTTCACTTCCTCGGTCGTAGTTCAAAAGCTCAAACTCATTGTCTGTCGATACGTGTATGAGATTGGAATTTCCACATACTTATTCAGGAAATGCTCCTGTGTCTGGGGGTTGTGTGTGTTTGTGTGTGGAGGGGGGTGTTTTGTTTACATTCTTGTTTACATTAAATGCGTTAGCTGGGATTTCGGTGTATCTGTATCCTGGTGTCGGGGGCCTTTTATAGTTTTTAACTTCCGAGAACGCAATCACAGACATGTTATGCCGGTTCTTCTATCTACGAGAGCAGGATGCGCTGCGGGTGTGTTTCGTGTAGTCACAGGCAGGCTGAATGACGGGCTGCCGTTCCATTAAATGTGTTCTACTGACTGACGCTGCGTTATTTTTAGGAATATATCTGCCCAAGATGTGACTCGGGATTCATCGAAGAAGTGACAGAAGATTCCAGGTGCGCTTACACTTAGATTAAAGCCAGTATCCATAAAGCATTAAGTTATAAACAAAGTCATGATGGGTATAAAGTACTCATTACACCTTAGTGACTGACATGATTTGCTATTAGGTAGATATAGTTTTTTTATACAGTAGATGGAATGCATTTCTAATGTGTACAAATGTTATAGTTTATATAGCTTATTTTACTTCTTGATAATGATGATGGCATTAAGGAGGTTGAAGTAGCTTTATAAAGCATTGTGACTGACTCGTAGTATAGTGTTTCAAATATGTTCCATGCTTTATAATATTTGTCCTATTTTTCTGAAGACCTGTACTCAGACCATCATAAAACAATTCATTTGTTGAATAGCCTAACTCACATTTATGCAAGTAGGAACAATCTGTGTTGATATTCAAACATGCTGAATACTTAACTGTCTTCTGTCTGTTTCCTCTCCAGTTTTCTAGAAAACAGTGCAAATGGTTTAGACGACACAGCCACACAGTTTGCAGAGGTACAGTGGCCTTTCTTTGTGTCACGTTGAAACAGTTGTGCCCTCATCTGGCTCTGAAGCGCCCTCTCTCCTCCAGAGCCATGCACATCACCCTCTCTGAGCCGCCCTCTCTCCTCCAGAGCCATGCACATCACCCTCTCTGAGCCGCCCTCTCTCCTCCAGAGCCATGCACATCACCCTCTCTGAGCAGCCCTCTCTCCTCCAGAGCCATGCACATCACCCTCTCTGAGCCGCCCTCTCTCCTCCAGAGCCATGCACATCACCCTCTCTGAGCAGCCCTCTCTCCTCCAGAGCCATGCACATCACCCTCTCTGAGCCGCCCTCTCTCCTCCAGAGCCATGCACATCACTCTCTCTGAGCAGCCCTCTCTCCTCCAGAGCCATGCACATCACCCTCTCTGAGCAGCCCTCTCTCCTCCAGAGCCATGCACATCACCCTCTCTGAGCAGCCCTCTCTCCTCCAGAGCCATGCACATCACCCTCTCTGTGCATTATTTATCATGCATTTGAATCTCCTTATCAGACTCTGCTCATTTCCCTGACAATTTACATTTCAGTCATGGTACATAGTTGTTGATTTATTGATAAAGTGATCAATCAAATTGGTAATCTGTTATTGATGTTGTTGATGTTTATAATGATTATGTTTTCTTTCTCCCTTGATTTGTTCTGTCTGTTTGTCTCTGTCTGTCTCTCTCTCTCTCTCTCTCTCTCTCTCTCTCTCTCTCACACACACACACACACACACACACTCTTTACCCCTGTGTATCTCTCTCTGCCTGTATCTCTCCATCCCTCTCTCAGCTCTGGCGCCTGTTGTTTGTGGACAGGCCGTTCACAGTAGACCTCGACAGCCCAGACTCAGAGCCCCGGGTGCCGGGTGGTGGTGGCGGCGGCGGCGGTGGCGGCGGTGGCGGCGGAGGCCTGGGCCTGGGCGTGGGGAGCTTTGGCGGCTCAGTCCCCGGGGGGTTGGGGGGTTCCCTGGGGAGCCCGCTAGGAGCCGGCGCCGGCGCTGGCAGCGAGCACTGGGGTCTGGGTCGCCCTCCGCGCGTCCACACGCAGAGGCGGTACCGGTCCAGAGGCAGCAGTCGACCCGACCGGTCCCCAGCTGTGGAAGGGTGAGTGTGCCGTCCGTGCAGAGAGCTGCCCGCACACGTCGCTTTCTCTCATCTCTCTTGAAGCTCGCTGCCTGTACAAATCTCCTGCTTTCCTGTCTCTCACCACAAGCTGTCTGGACACATTTCCCAGTCCGTTCACTGCTCTGTGTCGGTTTAAACAGAGCCGTATGTGGAGACATCTCTCCTGCTCAGCACTTTTACAGCAAGGACATGAAAGATAGATTTTCCAATAGACAAATAAACAATTCTTCTGACAATCTAGATCTGAGAATAGAATAACTAATGTGTATGTTTGTGTTTATCCTAGAAGGTTGTGTGTGTGTGTGTGTGTGTGTGTGTGTGTGTGTGTGTGTAGTATGTTTATGTCTCACACCACCAGCACCGTCCATCTCTTTGTCCCTACCTGTCTTTGGGATTCAAATTCATGGCTTTCAATTCCTTTTCCGCCATCCTTTGTTCTGTCTTAAGTCTCAAGGAGTATAACCTTTTCACATTTCATATAAATTCTTTCTTTCTCTTTCTCTCTGGTTATCTGACCTCTCTCTCTCTCTCTCTCTCTCTCTCTCTCCTTGAAGCGCTGAATGAATATTGAATGCTGAGTGTGAATCTTGGCCTCTGCTGAATGATGCATTGAGGTCTATGAGATGGGGGGAGTACAGCTGTGAGAGTGATGATGCAGTGATGTCTGGTATCTGTGCATATCACTGGAGTTTCCCACACTCCCCATCCGTAGCCCAGTCCCATAGCTCGTCTTGTTCTGGCCCTTGTTGACAGCTGCAGCATTTGAAGGTTCCGGAGTGTGTCACCTCAGTGTAGTATAG